>NC_056705.1:5025662-5025769 GCF_018831695.1 Puntigrus tetrazona
GATGCAGTAGTTGATGGTGCTGTTGTGGTAACTCCTGCAGTAGTGGTGGATGATTCAGTATGAGCTGTAGTGGTTGTTGTGGGCGCTGCTGTTGTTGTAGATGTTGT
>NC_056705.1:5025869-5027182 GCF_018831695.1 Puntigrus tetrazona
TATATATATAGCAAAACTTTCATTCTTTTATCAAATTTAGTGCTGATGACAGTAGTGAGTGAGTGTAGTTATATTAATAAATATAATAATATATTAAACTTTAAACCGTTGTATCCAAGCAAATGACTAAAATGATCAGACATATTATATTCAATTATATTCAAAGTTACTTCAGCTAATAGTGTGTCAAATGCATACATTTAAGTTTTAAAGTCATGAAAATGTACACAATGTGTCTGACACTGAAAGCAAATTGAGTGCAAATTAATAAAGGAATTGTTTAATGTGAGGAATAAAGCTCAACTTACATGAAAGAAATCACGATGGTCCTGATGAAACGATCCCCAAACTTTTTTTTATAGACTTCATTAAACTGTGAAAGCAATAAATTGGTTAGGAAAGTTTCCTAATATTTTACGGAAAATTAAATTATCGTGATAGCAGATCATATTCATTCGAAACATACCATAGTCTCTACTTTTGTAGCTAGGCTTTTAAATTCTGGACTTTGATGGTCTGACAGCTGTGGAACATACACATACACAATGACAATCTGCATGGCAACAGTTGGCAGAGGACGTGCTGGTGCTGGTGTTGTTGTTGTTGTTGTTGTTGTTGTACTAGGTGTGGTTGTAGTTGTGGTAGGTTTAGTTGTAGTTGTTGTAGTCGTGGTAGGTGTAGTTGTTGTAGTTGTAGTTTTGGTAGGTCTAGTCGTGGTAGTGGTAGTTGTAGTTGTGGTAGGTGTAGTTGTAGTCGTGGTAGTTGTAGTTGTGGTAGGTGTAGTTGTAGACGTGGTAGTTGTAGTTGTGGTAGGTGTAGTTGTAGTCGTGGTAGTGGTAGGTGTAGTTGTGGTAGGTGTAGTTGTAGTTGTAGTTTTGGTAGGTGTAGTTGTGGTCGTAGTGGTTGAGGTAGGTGTAGTTGTTGAGGTGGTGGTGGTTGTTGCTGTTGTTGTTGTTGTTGTTGTATTAAGGTTGGCGGTCGTTGTTATATTAGGTGCAGTAGTAGTTGTTGTGGTGGTGGTGGTTGTATTAGGATTGCCTGTTGTTGCTGTGGTGGCTGTTGCTGCTGTTATATTAGGTGTAGTTGTAGTTGTAGTGAAACTGATTGTAGTTGCTTTGGTAGTTATGGTGATGAGCTCCCTTACTGTTGTGTAAGTTTGGTTGTATTGTGGAATATGCAAAATAAAAATAATTCATAAATATAACTCCAGTAAGATAAAAAAGCAGTGCAACAGATTTAGTTAAATAACAGCATAGACCAGTGGTTTTCAACCAGTGGGCCGCAACGGTATTGCAGGGGGGCCGCCAGTTATC
>NC_056705.1:5027297-5027420 GCF_018831695.1 Puntigrus tetrazona
CCGCGGAAACATATGTGTTTGGTTGTGTGGGCTGTGAGTTAAAAAAGGTTGGGAACCACTGGCATAGACCAATAACAAAAACATGCTAAATTGCTTTGAATGATGTTGTACTCATGATGTTGC
>NC_056705.1:5027447-5027712 GCF_018831695.1 Puntigrus tetrazona
TGATCGACCCCGGACTACAGAAGAGAAAGAGTAAAAAATGCAGAATACTGAATGCACTTAGGCGATAACATGTCTGGAAGAAGTTTTAATGCTGCTATTTTGTTTACTCTAGTTTTCTTTTGGCAATAAAGCATTAGTTCAATAAATAATTCACGCTAATTTCGTTCCAAAGCCACAAGACCTTAATTCATTTTCAGAGCATAAATCAAGATATTTTTGATAAAATCTGAAAGCTCTCTGACCCTCTGTGGACAGCAGTGCAACT
>NC_056705.1:5027812-5029668 GCF_018831695.1 Puntigrus tetrazona
CACTCGCTCTCGCACGCGCACACACACTCGCTCTCGCACGCGCACACACACTCGCTCTCGCACACACACTCGCTCTCGCACGCGCACACACACTCGCTCTCGCACGCGCACACACACCTGTGTTCATGGAGCAGGCGGAGTGTTTCCTGTGCCGGAGGCTCCAGGGGAAGTGAGAGGTTTCCCAGTTTCTTCACAGGAAAACGGCCCTCCATCACATAATCAGTGGCGGGAACATTGAGAGCTCTACGAGAAAACACACAAGAGATTCTTATATCAATACTGGAAATGAGTCTAAACCATATTATCATCATCTTTCTAGTCTGAACAGAAGTGAAGACAGGAGTACTGCGATGATTAAAATAAACTAAAACTACTAAAAACGTAAATGTCAGATGAAAAACTTTGTATGTTTTGGTGGTCATTAACAAAAACGAAATGTTAAAGTAAATTAAATGAGGAATTATTATAATTTTTTGGTCAAATTTAATTAATACTACAAGAGTATATAAAGGTTAAAGTTTAAGTCACATAAAATTTAAATCTGCGGCACATCTTTTTTTGTTTTGTTTTCTTGTACTACCCATTTATGTTTTACATTTTAACTTTTTTGCGTTTTTTTAAACGTAGTTCATTTTTTGTTACATAACTTTTATTTTAGTTTTATTACAAGCAATGTGCTTGAATGTCTTCATTGAGCTCTCTCTCACATCAATCGTGAAAAACAAATTATAAAATCGCACCATTCGACCTTCAGTGATGCGTTCCTGCCGCAAAACCATGCCCTGCATGCACTGAAGTCACCCTGAGGCCCGTCTCCCATGAGGACTTGCGGTCTGTATAAAACATGGTAAATCATCCAGACTTACTGAGCCATGACCTTCTGTACGTTCTCTGCGTATAACTCTGGGTTCTGTTTCTCCTCCTGCGACGGCGCGTAGACGGGCAGGAACTGCAACCAATCAGAGCACAGAAGGGTTACTGAGCGCCGTTCTATTGGTCAGAGCTGAAGCAGCGCTGGACGTGATTGGCTGCGGCGCGGAACCCACCTCCACGGTGACGCTGGTGTAGATCTGAGAGCTGGTGTGCCACAGAGCTCCGAGCCTACACACACACACACACACACACACACACACACACACACCTGGGTTTAGGAGAAGAGCTGTATTACTGACAGTCAATTATTAACAGAAAGAACAATGGCTCCTCACCACGTCAGCCCTTTCCAGGTCCAGCGAACCGTGTCCTGTGAACACATTGGAAGCGTGTTTTATGAAGTGCGGTTATAATAGTTTATTTACTCCAGCTCTTCTCTAGTGTCTATTTCAGACGACCGTCCTGATCATGTACACTCATCCAGAGCTTACATAAACGTGGCTAATTTTATCCGTGGCAGGCATGTGCTCGGACTCACCGGTTCTCCAGGGTAGCGGAGCAGCACGGGCTGGACGGGAACACCGGCCAGAAACGCTCCTGGTACAAAACAAACATGACCTTAACACACTCGCAGAGATCTGCACATCGGCCTGAAACAAGACTCAAAGCCGTT
This sequence comes from Puntigrus tetrazona, assembly GCF_018831695.1. NCBI lineage: Eukaryota > Metazoa > Chordata > Actinopteri > Cypriniformes > Cyprinidae > Puntigrus > Puntigrus tetrazona. Next base: position 5,029,359 of record NC_056705.1, read on the forward strand.
TGCTGCTCGAGAAACATTTCTGATTATCATCAGTGCTAAAAAACAGTTGTGCTCCTGGAAACAGATGAATACAAAGATCAACAGAACAGCATTCATTTGAAACAGAAATCTACTGTAACTTTATAAATGTCTTTACTGTCACTTTTGTGTGTGTGTCGTACCAGGTTTAAATTTAATCAGAGCTCGGCCGTTAGTTGTTGTTCCTTCTGGAAACATGAGCATCTGCCGAGAGAAATGGAGCACAAAATGAGATCAAACCGTACGTGTGTTACACAGGAGAGTGTGTGTGTGTGTGTGTGTGTGTGTGTGT
>NC_056705.1:5029674-5029755 GCF_018831695.1 Puntigrus tetrazona
TCACAGATCTGAGACACGCATTTCTTCCTGGACTGAGGATCTTTTCGACTCACGATCACAGACTGATTGAACTCCAGCAGC
>NC_056705.1:5029864-5030222 GCF_018831695.1 Puntigrus tetrazona
GGTTCAACTCTACAATATTAAACATCAGTAAAACCCTTTGTTTTGAAGATTTCTGCAGGTTTGATGAAGATCAATGTAATACCTTTTAAGACGAAGAAAAGAAAACGTTAAGGAATAAGTTGAACGGAACTCAATAATTCTCTAAATGCAAATGTCTCAGATAATGTTATTCAAAACACAAACTACAGCAGATAGAAGTTTTGTTTTATGAGACATGTGTCAAAACTAAGTTTATGATTAAACCAAAACCAATATCTGTCAATGGAGGCATAAAAATAAACTCCAAAGAGAAAGTAACATTTAATTGCGCTTTTGTGCAGAAACGCTTAATTTTGTAGAAAAAAAAAAAAAAAAAAAA
>NC_056705.1:5030322-5030426 GCF_018831695.1 Puntigrus tetrazona
ATTTCTTCCTGGACTGAGGATCTTTTCGACTCACGATCACAGACTGATTGAACTCCAGCAGCGCTGAACACACACACACACACACACACACACACACACACACA
>NC_056705.1:5030526-5115526 GCF_018831695.1 Puntigrus tetrazona
GATCCGGTTGCTCTGCGCTTCAATTATGCTGAATGCACTGATACAGATCGAAATGGTGGCTGGCGCTTGCTCCAGGCCGCGAGGTGATCGGGATCGCGGAAACCCACTGCCCCGGCCCCAGGCTGGACTCCATTGGTATTTGGCGCGGTTTGGCGCTGTCTCAGGGCCCCACCCTGCACCTTTCTTCCCGAAGTGCATGAGGAGCTTACTGGGATGTGGAAAGCACCACTCTGGGGAACGCCCCATGGCTCCCTCCTCCTTCACCACCTCTTCGACAGTGGCACACAGCCAGGTTACGTGATCGCCTCCCAGGAGCGGCCAGCTGGGATGCAGCTGTGTCCCAATGCCGCTCGCTTAGTGCGCGGTACGGTGTGCTCTCCCGGGCCTGCAGGTACTCGCCGGCTCTGAACGGCAGTGCCTTTGTGCGGCCTGGACAAGCTGCCTGCAGTACACGCTTTGGCGTGTTGCAGGTTCATCAGGCTACAAAATGAAGGATCTGCACAGGTGGTCATGACCTGAAAACTGAAAGAACTCTGTATCGCGGATGGACCTCGCCACGAGCGACGGGGCACGCCAACGCGTCTCTGGGTTGTGCGATGGCCACTACGTGCGGTCCAGAACGCCATTCGTGGCCAGCCCGTCGGCGCGCGAGGTAGACAAGACACGCCTTGAATGCCCTCATGTCCCAGACCGCCATCGCGCGAGTGAGAACTTGCCCAGCAGTTCTCCGCTGCCTGTGAAGCAGACTGGAGGTAAGAAACATCCTGCTCCGGCGCAGCCGCTGCCTTCACTCCAGCTGGCCGATCGGCCCACCTCAGCCAGCTCGTCAGCCGGTGCGCCTGCTGCCGCCACCGCCCTGCAGTCAACGCAGCAGCCCCCATCTAGGCAGCACCGTGGGAGCTGGCAGCAGGGCAGCCACCCAGCTCGTCCAGGCTCCCGCCAAACCTGGAGGAAAGCGCAGGTGCAAGAGGCCCTCAGATCCGGGATGGAGGGAGCTGCTCTGGCCGGGCAGAGAATGTTGCCGCCACCCAAAAACCTCAGACTGAAGGGCGGCTCTCTGTCCTGGGTCCCAGGGAGAGCGGTGAGTTGAGCGGCCAGTCTCCGCTGCGCCACTCACGCCTCCTTGGGCTAATATGCAGCAGTGGGAAGACTGGGAGGACGTAACCAACAGCCCACCCGCCACGGCGGGCATGCAGGATGGCAAAGAGTTGCACACACCCGACCCCCGCTTCGACCGGGCCACGAGACGCCCGCGCTGGGTCCAGCACTCCCTCGCTGCCCTCCCATCGCCTGCATCGCCGGTGGTGGTCTCCGCCTTCAGCCGCGAAGCTCGGGTTCTGGATGCCTGGGTTGAATCTTCCCAGGCTATCCCGGTAACTCCTGGCAACCCTTCGACTTCAAGCACGGCGAGCGATTCGCTCATTCGGCGTCCCCCAAGTTCAGGTGGGATCCGCTAGTGGCGCCGTGAACAATGCGTGGTGCCCTGGTCTTGTGGGCGGAGATTGTCTGTCCAGTGAAGGTACGATAAAGCCGCTCTCCAGCCGACAGGTGAGGTCGGGCCAGCCCACTCATCAGTGCCCAAGAAAGGCGTGTGGTTATGACTCAATCTTGGATCTGTGAGTCCTGAATCGAGCACTACTCTGTGTGGATGCTGACACAGAAACGCCTATTCAGTGCGTCCGTCCTCAGGATTGGTTGCAGCGACGACCTGGAAGGACACGTGACTCGTGTCGACTCTTTCCATGCCACAGGTTATTCCTGAGGTTATGCTCACAGGCCGAGCATATCAGCACAAGTCCTACCCTTCGGCCTCCGCTGTCGCCACGCCTTCATGCAAGCTCGCGAGCAGCCTTTGCTCCACTGAGAGAGGCGCATGCTCAGATTCTCAACCAACTGGATGACTGGCTCAGTCCTGGGCCCAGCTGTGCGGTAGAACACAGGGATCTGGGTGCTACAGCACCAGCCAGTTGGGGTTTCAGGGTCAACCAGAGAAGAGCAAACTGCCTCCCAAACGCAGAGGATCTTTCTTGGGATGGAGCTTTATTCGACGATCAGATGGCACACCACAGAGAGGAGCGCGCACACCTCGGTGTTGAACTGCTTCAATATGTTCAAGAGCAGGATGGCGTGTCCCACTGGAAATATTTTCAGAGGCTCCTGGGGCATATGGCAGCCGCGCCACAGTGATGCCGCTGGGACTAATCCATATGAGACCGCTTCAACATTGGCTACACGATCGAGAGTCCCGAGGTGGGCGTGGCAAAGGGCACTCACCGGTTCAAATAACACCGGCCTGCCGCCAAACCTTCACCCCGGTCAGACCTCTCGCCTCGGCCGGAGTGCCCCTGGAGAAGGTCTCCAGGCATGCTGTGGTTTCACGGATGCCTCCACCACCGGGCTGAGGCCACTGCGACAACGGGCATGGAGTGTCAGGGTTTGGACGGGCTCAACTGCAATGGCACATCAACTGCCTAAAGTTGCTGGCAGCACATCTCGCCTCAGGCAGTCTCGAGAACTGCCTTCGAGGCCGTGCATGTACTTCAGTCCGCACAGACAACATACTGACCGCTGCGCATTATCAACCAACAAGGTGGCTCACGCCCCGTCAGAAGATGTCGCAACTAGCCCACACACCTCCTCCTCCTATGGAGTCGGAAGTTCTGAGGTCGCCGCCATTCACATTCCAGGAGTGTGCAACCAGGCAGCCGACGAGCTGTCAAAGCCGAGCTGCACTACCCGAGAATGGAGACTCCATCCCCGGCGGTTCAGCTGATTGGGAACGCTTTCCGAGCCACTCAGGTAGACCTGTTTGCCTCTCCAGAGACTTCCCATTGCCCACTGGCACACAGCTGGCTGCGGGGCCTTTGCAAGTATGCCGTATTTCAGTGAGCCTTCTCTGCACAGACACTGTGCAAGGTCAGGAGGACTAGGGAGCAGGTCTTGCTAGTAGCACCCTACTGGTGAAGACTTGGTTCTCAGAACTTGTGCTCCTCGCGACAGCCCCTCCTGGGTCGATCCTCTGAGGAAGGACTTCACTCAGAGATGGGCACTCCTTGCACACCCGCGTCCAGACCTCTGGAAACCCATGTCTGGTCCCTGGATGGGATGCGGAGGCTCTAGGTGACCTACACTCAAGAGGTAGTCGACACCATTTCTTCGGCCAGGAGTGCCGCCCACGAGACAGGCCTATGCCTTGAAGTAGAGCCTCTCCCGTTCGCCGAGTGGTGTTCTTCTCAGGTGAAGACCCTGGAATTGCCCTATCAGTCGTGCTTATCTTCTTGCAGCAAGGGTTGAGCTGAAGGCTGTCTCCTCTCCACCCTTAAAGTCTACGTGTGGCTGCAATCACTGCAAATCATGACCCCATAGATGGGAGGTCTGTGGGTAAGCATGGCCGATTATCAGGGTTCCTGAGGGAAGCCAGAGGTTGAATCCTCCACGGGAAGCCCCAACAGCACCTCTCTTGGGGACCTGTTCAGGTGCTGACAGCACTGCAGTAGGCTCCGTTGAACCTCGCCAGCAGTTGTGCTAAAGTTCTTTATCTATGAAGATGACTGTTCCTGCCTCATTGGCTCCATCAAGAGGGTAGGGGACCTGCAGGCTTTTTCAATCGACGATTCGTCTGCTTCAAGCAGTTTGGCTCTCGTGGATTCAGGTACCACTGAGGCCACGGCCCGGCACGTGCTCCAAGCGCGTTCACTACCCCCTTCAGAGACCAGGTGGTGAACTGCAAGCGCTGCCCTCTGGAGTGAGGCAGACCCAGCCCTGACGCTGCTTGTCCCGGGTCCGAAAGCACTCCGGCGCCACGCTGACCGACACAAAGCTTCAGGACCTCAGTCCAGCTCTCGCTTTGTCACAGAGGCCGCAGAAGGGGGAGTGCCGCCCAAGCGAGGATGGCTCACTGGATAGTGACGCTTCATTACCCTAGCGCATTCAAGCACAGGGTATGCCCTGCCCCTCTTCAGGTTGCGGGCACACTCAGCAAGCGTTGCATCGCTCCGGGCGTGGCTCGTGGGCACTCGCTGACAGATTGTAGAGCTGCGGGCTGGGCGACCCCAACACGACAGTGCAGATTCTATAGCGCCTACGTGTAGGAACCGGGTATCCTCCTGTGTTCTCACCAAACTGGTAGAAGCACTGAGAGGCGTCTGCTTCGGTCGTAAGCTTGTTAACCGCTCCAGAGCGCCCATACAGTAGACCCTGTCGTAGCCCTCCATTCCTCTCGCAGCCAGATGTTGCGGAGCATCTCGCGCCAGGCCCTCGGGATGATCCTGGTGAGAACCGTGAGGGCTGGGAGCCATGTAGTACCTCAAGAGGACTTTATGTGTGTATTTCCACGGCATAGCCTTAGAGCCCTTGGTGCTTCCCCGGCAGACCTTCTGCCCGCCTCAAGAGGGTTCAATCACCTCAATTTTCCATATGCAAACTGAAATACTGTCCATATGCGTATTCGCCCGCAGACCTCTCACGGGAAGGTTGGACTTCCACCCTGACGTCTCCTGTTCACCAGAACGGACGCTTCCCAGCGTTCCAGTTCCTTACGAATGGGTAGTGTTACAAAAGTAGCTGGCTTCTTGTGGTTGAGCCCCGCCTACGCCGATAGACTGAGGGGCTTGTAGGGTTCTCTACAGGACACTGGAAGAGGCAGCGCCTATGGCGCTTTGGTAGGGGATTCCACCTGGCCGGGTCATCCGACGCGACTCGAGTGACCGACTGAAAGGAACGTCTCGGTTACGTGCGATAACCTCGCTCTCTGAAGAAGGGAACGGAGACGCCACGCCCGCCGCCACGGTGTTGCACCTTCGCGAAGGGGCCGGTCACCAGCTCGCCCTCAGCCGAAAACTCGAATATGCGCTTGCACCCGCTGCTTATTTATACACGCCGGCTGTATCATGCAGCTGGATGCGACATGCATGCCAATCTTCTTCAATTGGCTTGTTTAGATACACTGGCAGATTGGTTCTCGGCGTAGATCCCACCCGCCGCCGGGTCATCCGACGCGACGCCTCCGCTCCTTTCTTCAGGGGAACGCAGGTTACCATACGAATCCCAGACGCTTCTAGAGAAAATGGTATCTGTGAGAATTCCAGTCAGGATTTAGCTTGCATCATAATACTGAAATTGACCCTCATTAGAGTTGGATGACCTGACAAATGACCCTGCTTATTAAGTGATTAGTACCACTGTCAACCACAACATTCTCTAAAACAGACTATTCTGTTGTCATTAAAAGGAAGTGCCTTAGCATGCTTCAAATCGCACTTATCTGACCGCTATCAGTTCATAGCAGTACATGAAGATTACACATGCAGTATGGGGTACCCCAAGTTCAGTACTGGGACTCATACTTTTATGGTTTTCATGTTCATGTTACTGATTTCAGTCTGATCAGTTTGTTTTTTGCTTTTTGTCTGTCAAACAGTTTCCATTTCCCCATTGTCATCTGATTAACCACTTTAGCTACCTTCTCACCTGTGGCTCATTAGCTCCTTGATTGCCCTCTCTACTTAAGTTCTTTGTTTGCAGTCTTGTGTCTGACCGTTGTGGTGTGAGGATGGTGCATTGGCATTCAGTCCTGCCTCGCCCCCCTGGCCCCGCCCCGCCCCGCCCCTGTCCCGCCCCGCCCCGGCCCTGTCCCCGCCCCTGTCCTGTCCTGTCCTGTCCTGTCCTGTCCTGTCCTGCCCTGCCTTGTCTTTTGTAGTCTCCAAGCATAGCTGGTATTTTTAGTTTTACTCTTTCTCGCTCTGCCTTTTGTTTTCTCCAGACCTCTGTCTCTGTTCCAGTCCTGGTTTCTGTTGCTGTGTCTGGCAGTTCTGTTCTCCCCTGCCCCTTTGGATCTCATTCTGGGATCAAGCAGCAGGACTGTTGTAGAGACTCTGAGAAGATTCCCATGCCAAATGCTTCTGCCTTGTGGAGTGACTGGAGGCTTGTTTTTGACTAGATCCTGTTAATTTCCTCCTGGTGTTAAGTTTTCTGTTCCTCTGCCTCAGTCAAGTTTCTGTTCAAAGACTATAAATAAATTTAAGTTCTAACCTACAATTGAATTCTTGTCGCTCCTGACAGTTACCCTTCAAAGATATCATCTGGAAACCCGGCAGTAGTTTTTCTGTTATGTTGATGTAACTCAGCCTCTACATATTTATTCACAGGAAACAGGATTTAATGGCACAGGATTCAAATCAGATAAATTCATCTGTGATATAAGTTTCATACTTGTGAAAAAAGCACTTCTGTACTAATCATCATGTTCTCAGATGCTATTTGAATAAACAGCTTCAGAATGCAGCAAAACACAATGTAAATTAGTCTCAGCATCTTACATACAGAAGACAAAAATGTTTGCATAATGGAATGTATAAAGAAGAGTAGGGTAGATAGTAAAAGAGAAGTTTGTTGAGAGAAGACACCAGCTTCCATCGCAGGGCAGGTAAAAGAGGTTTGTGGTGATTTCTATGGCTGGAAAAATTCACCTACTTTAACGTTAAAACTTATTGTACTTGTGTATAATCAAATCGTTGTCAAAAGTAAATTGCGTGAAATACATATTAAACTAACTTTGACTAAATAAAAAAGATCATGTAAAACTAATGAAAAATACGTGCATGATTATTACAGTGTACTTTGACCATTAAAAATACTTTTGTTGGTAAACTGGTACATTTTTAAACAACCGCTTTTGTGTCAGCGTATGAAATATGAACAATGTCTGAAAGTGTCTAAACCCTTGAGTATAGCTGTTGGGTTTTATTCCATTTTAATTACACCTACAACAAATAACATCATAATATCATAAATGCCAATATAATGTCAAATTAATTTTTAGACAAATTATAAATAGGACAGAGCAAAATATTTTTACAGACAGGTTGGGATTACTATATTGTCATCCTGGAGCTTCTTCACCCTTCAATAAACATCCATGAGTCTGGATTTTCTGACCACAGGCATTATTTCTAATAATTTTTTTACATTCTACCCATTCTTCTTTCCATTTTTGTCTTGTCTTGGTTGATTCATGGTTTATAACTGAGTTTTGCATTCACTGTTTTTTTTTTTTCTTCTTCTTCATGTTTTGCAGCCAGGTCTGCTTTGTTGCTCATTTCAATAAATCTCCTGACTATAGTGAAAACTAGTGCACTTTCAGAATCAGAAAACTAACCAGCCTGTCCTTTATTTATTTCTTTGAAGAAACCTGTGAAGAGATGATGATGCAGAACAAGATTCAGCTTGTTGTTTTTCTCGGTGAGTGTTCTTGTGGCAGAAACCGATGTCAGATCAGGAGTTTAGATCAACTTTACACTATTGATTTTCCTGCAGCAGGAATTTGTCGAAGGCTTCGTGGTGACCTGCAGCGCTTTTGTCCTGATCCAAGACCCAAAGACCTGGACAGAAGCTCAATCGTACTGTAGAAGGATATGCGTGGATCTGGCGACGGTTCCAGAGCGATGAAGACATAACCAAACTAAAGGAGGCAGCGAACGCTGAGAACTTCCCATCTGACGCCTGGATCGGTTTCTCCAGAGATGTTTGGCGTTGGTCGTATCAAAACATGCCGGTCAGCAATGCAAAGTGGGATTCTTTTCAGCCAGATTTGCCCGACACAGATGTGGCCTGTGGGAATATAAACAGCAAAGGACGATGGGGTGACAGAACTTGTACTGGACGCAGACAACTTCTTTTGCCAACTTGGTAAGAAATTATACTCAAGGATCTTATACACATAACCAAAAAAGTTGTGCTTTTACCTAAACATTCTTAAATCAAGATATATTTACTTCAGCTAAACCCCTTCAGTTTGGAGGGAGATATTGATGTCTTATTTAGACATTTGTGCCTGACCTCAGCACATCTCTTCCAGTGAAGACACAAAAGATAACCAAATTAAAAAAAGCTTTGTTAAAGACACTGCGTGGAAACAAGTGACCTTAATTAGATCTATTCTGATATATAGTATGAGGTTTGAGTCGTCTATACTTGTGTGTATGTCCATATGGGGACGCTTCATTTTTAGCAATTATCGTTGAATTAATTACAGAGACTATTTAATAAATTGTTCAATCTCACATTATAACATCACTGTATTCTCCCGCTTTACACTGTTCAGTGCTTTGATACAATCTGTATCGTTAAACCGCTATATAAATAAAAGTGACTGATTCATTGGTATTTGTGAACAAGTTTATATACTTAGTTTATTTTGTATGATGCTTCATATTTTAAAGCATGTTTCTCTGCCCAATCTTCTCCTTACAGACAACCAGAACACACTTCAAGACAAGTTTGAGTACATCGACAGCGTGAGGTTAAGCTGGCATGATGCTCAAACGTACTGCAGAACACACTACACAGACCTGGCCGCCGTTACAGACGACGCACGAGAACACGTTTCTCGCGAGCCAGCTTTCACGGAACCTCAACGGCGCCTGGTTCGGCCTGTACAGGATCCCATGGCTGTGGTCAGATAACAGCGGGTGTCTTGTGGTCCTCCGTGAAGTGGAAGTCTACGCAGCCTGATAACTTGAACGAAATCCAGTGTCTGCGAGCCAACCCTGGAGCACTGATGGTTAAAGACAACTGCTCCACTCCACTGCCTTTTCTACTGCCGTGAAAACAGAAGAATGCAGCGTGTGAGATTCACGATCAAATCAGACACATCTCTGAACCAATCCACGGTGATGCAGGCCATAGAGAAGAAGGTCAGATGATTCTGCTTCTTATTTTAATATCAGACTGAATTTTCTCTTATCAGAGCTAATAAGGGCTCAAGCAAGACCCCAGTCTGTCGTTACGAGTTGTACAAGTAAATCATTTTTGGCAGTGTTTATTTGAATTTTCTAGTGTACTGATGTCTAAACGGCAGTGGGTCTCGTTCACTAATGACTGATGTTATCCGGTGTCTAGATGAACCAGATCCTCTCGGATCAGGACGTGAATATCAGATCCAGCATAACATGGATCATCCAACCCGACGGGAAGATCTTCCAGCGGCTGAAAACAGAAAACACACCACAGACGGCATGTAAGGTGTTATAGCAAAGGAAACGCTAAACTCTGATACGTACATAACTTGTGCATCTTTAAGGTACAGGCATAATAATAATAATAAGTTACCTTCATTTAATGAATACGGTCAGTGCATAGTAACTTATAACAATAATCATGGTAATATATATATATATAAATATATTAGGCATTATTATTGCATTTGTTTACAAAATGTTTTTTCACTTTTAAGATATCAGGTAAAAATATAGCTTGTATCTATTAAGTACACATTTTGTTCTTTAATCTGTTTGATCTCAGAGACATGGGAAATAGTTCAGTGCACCACGAACCAGCGTGTTTCTAATTAAGATAATGTGTTAACATAATATGGAAAAACACACCAGTTTGTGATATCAAGAAGCAAAACGAGCTCTTTTGCACAGATAAAAATAGCTGGAAGAGACTGGAGGTCAGCGTGCAGAAATCATCTTCCAGGAAAAATAAGGTGGATTAAGGACAGTTCTCATTATTAACAAGAGTGCACTACACGAAAAACCAAATGACTAAGAAATAACATAAAGCTTTAGTGCAGTCTGCTCAAATCTGTGTGAACTGGCACGGAGCCACCGGGGATAGAAGAAAACTACTTGATCAACACCAAACAGAGCCTGAACTTTACATTTCATATTCATTTCAAGTAGTGCTGAGTTATTTGATGATAAATAGGAAAAACCTGTTTTTATAGTTTTTGAAAGGTACAACAATTTGTCAGGTTTTGCTCATAACTTCATAAAACTTGCTCAGATTGTAGAAATGATGAAGCCCAAACGTCATCGCTTAGATCTAAAGATATTTCATATCAGTTTCTCTGCATCAGAATGTTTAAATCAACAAATATAGTTTTCCATCAATACCTATCTTTTAACTCTCTTCGCTAAATAAGTGTAGGACAAATAAAATATCTGCCATTGGGGTCGGACAAATCTTCATTTTCTGAACCCAAAAATCTAAATTCACTCGATTTTGGTACGAAACTGCAATAACTATCTTATTTCATTCAGGTTTTTACCGATTTAAGAATATTATGTTTTATTAAAAGCTAAAGAAAAGTTTTTTAACAGAGGAAGAAAAGCATTTTTGCAGTCTACTGTAAATAACGATAAGATCATATTTCACAAGTTTTACGTTTACTCAAATTATTACGCTCTTAATATTATTTGCTATGTACAATTTTGCATTTCCCTTAACAATTAATTTTAGAGAGCAGCCATATATTTGGTTTGGGTCTTATTTATTATTATTAAATATTTATTCATACCTGAATCATGTATGACGTATCATTTACTCATTTAACTATATAATAATTTGTATTGATTTATATACTGATTCCATTGATTCATTCAAGGATTATTTATCAGCTGTTCGGTCTTATCTTCTGGTGTGGTTTAGGGGATGTTTGTCGAATGAAGCATAGAAGCGGAGATTATTCAATAAACTCTGCTTGTTCTCCTGCTTCTGCTCTTCTCTGGTTTTTCATCTCTCAATCTTTCATGTAAATCCAGAATTACTGTAAAACTGAAGAAAGCTAGTTCAGCTACACAAGAGACAGGTTCATCCGGTCCGTTTAGAGCGCTTGGTCTCATCTGAAAATGATGAAATAAGTGAAAGATGCGCTGATTGCTCTGCAAACCTTTTGAAACCAACCTTTTTCAATGAAAGACACTCATTTTTAGATTTAGTAGATACTTATTTTAAGCAAAATATAAAAATGGTTCAGACTTAAAGAGGAAAAAACTGTATTTTCTGTCACATGACCTAATGGCATATTTACACATAAAAATAATAATAGTCTGATAAAACATCTGACCTTACCTTCTAATATTCAAATCCAGTTGGGGTTAAATGATGAAATATTTATATCTTTGCCCGATATCTTAAAAACTCTAAATGTCTAAACTCTGGACCTACACTGAGAAAAGAAATAGAGGCGGAGCTTTTGTAACTTTGAAGTGGTTTACATCGACCAATGAGTTGAGCCTTTTCTTAATGGGCTTCATCCATCAAAGTCTTCAGGTAATGAGAGGCTTTGAATGGAGGCTGGGTTATTAGAGATGGGGTTTGTGATATAAACTCAAGATCATATGACTGCTGGCGGAGGAAAGTAGATCATGGTGCTGCCATCTGGTGCTCAGGAACAGGAAACACTTGACAGCGCATTGCTTATTAAATATCAACACTGGAGCCTCACGAAATAAACCTGATCATCATGATAAAACATTACACCTATGGAGAGTCCCCAAACATAGAAACACAACACGCCATCCACATCCTAGAGAACGATAAATATACTTCAGTGTATATGAAATACATTTATTTCATTGTAAGTATGCTACAAATGCATTTTCATATTTATTTACTTAATAAAATGTCCTGCAATTGTAATTTTAGTAAACTAAACTGGTCAGCTTTAATTGTGCAGAACTAGTGCATTTAAGCATCACTTCGACTATTTTAAGTATACTTCAGACACCAGGGATGTTCTACTGGTCCAGAAGGTCAGCTTTTTACATGCCCTGTCAAGATTTTCAGATGTAACTGAATGAACGCACAACCGTCTGGTATCGGTTCAAAGACTCAAAGAAGTTTCTAGCGATCTCGATCTGGTTCAGGGTTGAACCTAAGCTCTTCAGGAGATTCTGGACACCCTGAATTAGAAGCGTTCATCAAGATGCAACCAGACTTCTCACACTATACTTAAAATTAAATAGCGTGTGCCCGGCCTAAGGCTGCATTTCTGGGTCACGGTTTATATTAGGCGCCGCTATTAAGGGTGGATACGGGTAAGTTTAGGAGCAGGTTTGGTGGTATGGGTAGGTTTAAGGTGTAAGGGATGGGTCAACAGTGTAGTTATGAATGCAATTACAAAAACAAATAACCTATAGGCATTTTTAAAATGATAGAAGTACAATGTAAAATCATATATGTACACAATAAGTGCATTGTACCAATTATTTGATTATTTAAAGTTTATTTAAAGGCCACCTAATATAAAGTGGAACCCATTTTTGCTTTAAATGGTGAAATTTTGCTATGATTGCACCTGACATCCACACTATTCCGGTGTTTTCGACTCCGAACACAGATATACTGGTATCTTTACACATTTATGTCATATTTATGTTAACGTGACATGGCTAGGACATATCAATGTTTGCTTTGAAAGGTGCAACATTGAGCAGATCTAGAAATGGACTTTTGCGATGAAATAAGTACACTACTGCATAAAATATATCACAATGTGCAAGTTATTTTTATATATTTGGATATTATATCACTTAATATACATTATGATATGTGTATCTATATATTTTAATGGGATTTTCATGTTGTATTATTTCTCTTATCTGTTTGACTGCGTGTATGTCTTTAAATGTCGCTAGGTCTGTCTGTCGTGAGTGATCACATGACAGGAATCAGGAAGTAGGCAATCATCAAGGAGGGAGCATGAAAAATAATCAGGGTAGTGTTTACATTGAGTTGTGGACCAAAGCACTGAACTCACAGGATTTAGTTTTTTTTAAGGGTTTACTATTCCCATATCTCACTTTTACTGGATTGTCACTTACAATGAATTATAACTCTGTTGGACACTTTTAAGGTAGTTTCATTACTACTTAGTGAGTGCTATTTATTTACTGCTTACTATTTGGAAGTAAAGTAGTCTCAGTTTGTTCATCCCAAACCATTGGCAGTGACTCTCATGCAAATAATCCTTTAGTAAATAACTTCAGTATTTGTGTAAACACATTTGATATGCATCATTAGCTTAACAAATTCAAGTATATGCAAACACAAGTGTTTGCCTTAGTTTCGACTGCAGTAAAATTATTTAATAATCAATATTACATAAACCCAGAGCTTGTTTGTCACTGTCTTTTACATATATGTGTTTTACATATATGTAAACATCCCAGCTAAAGATAATGAGGAAATGACATGACTAGTGCATTCCAAACGACTAAATAATGACATTTTTTTTTATCTGCATATCTATCTTTCTGTCTTGGCTAATGTCCGTCCTATCACTGAAAGCTCTTCAGCATCATGAGTAGACACGCCCCTTACTGCTCATTGGCTACAAGCTTGTTGGTCTGACTCATGTATAGTACAGGGGCCGAACGGAAACGAGAAGGCTACGCTGATACTGGACCTGGCGTCAGACTGCTCTGCAAAGTCTGACTGCTGAAGGTGTCAGAGGAAGCTCCACAAGGGATCACCAACCGGAGAACTTTACTGGAGGAAGAAAATAAGCGCCTGCAGCCCCAGGTGAGGGGGAATGGTGCAGCAAGCGTGACACCAGCCAGTTTTTCCTTCCAATTGCCTGTTACCCAAAACACGTGAAGCAACTGGTTCTACACGAAGACTGTAGTACTTTGCGAAGGTGTTCAGTATCGCCCAGCTCGCAGCTCTGCAGATGTCTGCCAGAGAGGCACCATGCGCCAACGCAAAGGAGGAGGCGACACTCCGGGTGGAGTTCTCACCCCTAGGGGGCAAGGTTCACCTTAGGCCTTGGTAAGCCAATGTGATTGCGTCCACTATCCAGTGGGCCAACCTCTGATTGGAGACAGCCTTCCCTTTCTGCTGACCTCCATGGTAGACAAAAGCTGCTCAGAGCTTCTGAAGCTCCAGGTGTGGTCCACATATATATGCATAGAGCTCTGATGGGATACAGCAACACCAAGGCTGGATCTGCCTCCTCTGTGCAGATTCACCACATGATTGTAAAAGGTGCGGTGGGAACCTTGGGCGCGTATCCAGGCTGGGTCTCAGGACTACATAAGAGTAGGCTTGCCCAAACACAAGGCACTCTTTGCTCATTGAAAAGGCTTGGAGTTCCCCATCCCTGTTGATAGAAGTGAGCACGATCAGGCGGTCTTAGCAGACAGGAACTTAAGCTCAACTGACTCCAATGGCTCAAAGGACCTCTCTGAAGGCCAGCCAGGACAACAGAAAGATCCCATGAGGGCACAAGGGGTGACCTGGAAGGATTTAAGCTTCTGGCACCCCTCAGGAACCTTACAGCGAGATCATGTTTTCCCAAAGACTGGCCGTCTAGTGCATTGTGATGCGCTGCAATGGTAGCCACATATACTTTCAAGGTGGACAGCCTATGCTCCAACCTTTCTTGCAGAAAGGAGAGCACTACTTCAATTGCACACCTTCAAGGGTCTCCTCTGTGAGAGGAACACCAGCTCGCAAACAGATTCCAGTTCATGGTATAAGCGTGCCTTGTAGAGGGAGCTCTGGCCTGGGTAATAGTGTTCACCACAGCTTGTGGAAAATCACTTAAGTCTGCCGCGTCTTGTCCAGGAGCCGCACATACAGTTCCACAGGTCTGGACAGTGGTTGCCACATGGTGCCAAGCCCCTGAGAAAGGAGTTCTTCCCTCAGTGGAATGCACCAGAGAGGGGCTATTGCGAGGAGATTGTCAATATATATACATGTGAAAAATATGTGTCAAAATATACATGTGATTGTCAGTGGGATTCAAGCAGGCTATTTATTATAGGGTTATTGTAACACTTTCACCTACAGCGAAAAACTGACTGAAACAAACAAACCAGACCTGCTGGAAGAGCATCAAACCACTTTGGGCTAGTTTAAGTAAGATGTTTTTCCTAGGGATCAAGGTTGATTTGACTGGTTAATACGGTCAGCCAGATGCTGTAACTTCACCATCCGTCTTCAAAACATCTTTCTCAGTTGAAGTCATTCAGAATTTTGTTGGTCTGAAAACTCTACACTCCAACCACATCAAAGTTGTTTAAATCTGTAATTTCAACATCTGTAGTCAAATGGAAAGTGAGACCTACTGGAATGGATAAAATTATATTGTTATTAATGGAGTAATTTCACAACTCTCTCTCTTAAATACCCAGTTAAATTTTTTTGTTTTTGTTTGGAACAGGCTTCATATCAGTTCAGTGATTTCTTTGTATTCCTTTGTGGCTTAAGTTTTGTGGTTGTGAAAAAGCACTTCTGTGCTCTATCATCACATCCTCTGATACTATTTGAATAAAGAGACTCATACTGCAGCAAAATCAGAATGTAAATCAGCATCTTACATCCAGAAGTACACAAAAGGTTTGCATAAAGAGTTTGGTAGATTGTGAAAGAGAAGTATGTTGAGAGAAGATAATTGACATACTGGTGAGAAGATCAAGCATCAGTAGCTCCACAGCAGGTAAATTTGAGTTTGTTCTGATTTCTATGGCTGATTCACCTACTCCAACTTTAATGCCTTATTATATATTTTCTTAATGTATAATCAAGTCGAATTGTATATTCGAAATCAAATTAGTTTAATTTGAGTTACAATAATGAGTCATCATTATTTACAATGTACCTAACCATTAAAACTAATTTCATTAGGAAAATTGTTTTATTAAAGCATGAACAATGCCTGACAGTGTCTACAAAATTTGACTATATGTTGGCTGTATTATATTTGACGGCCATTGCAGTCTCATCAGTTATTACATGGCAGATACAAATTAAAATTATAAAAACAATATAAAATTAATCTTAGAAAAAACAAAGATAAATTCTATATATCATCATTTAAACATTCTTGCAATAGAAACTTTGTGCACAGTCAGTAGTTTTCCTGATAAAAAATCAGTCACTAATTGAGATGACAATATTGACATTTTGAGGCCTCTTCACCTTCAGGGTCCATGAGTCCGTCAAGTATGGCCTTTATAATACTAGATGCATCAAAAAGACAGGATTTATTTCCAGTAATTTTGTAATTCTACCGTTTCTTCTTGCTATTTTTTTCTGATACTGGTTGAATCAGGGGTTTGTGTCTGAAATTGGGTTTTGCATTCACTGCTAATTTCCAATAAATCCGCCTTAATATTAGTGGTGCAACAGATCACATAATTCACCGTGTAGCTCATACTATAGATTTTGAATGACGGATAGTATTCTTTTTAGTTTACTTTCTAAAAATATTTCTATACTCTAGCAGAAAATATTTGTTTAACTACTAAAGTCAGTAATATAACAAGAACAACTGATTGAACAACAATTATAAGCAGAGATGAACAGCCCTACAACATAAAAGTATTGACTATATAAAGTATTCTCTAGTCCATACAATCTGTTTCACCCCTACTTAATATAAAACTAGTGCACTTTCAGAATCAGAAAAGTAACCAGCCTGTCCTTTATTTCTTTCTTTGAAGAAACCTGTGAAGAGATGATGATGCTGAACAAGATTCAGCTTGTTGTTTTTCTCGGTGAGTGTTCTTGTGACAGAAACCGATGTTAGATCAGGAGTTTAGATCAACTTTACACTATTGATTTTCCTGCAGCAGGAATTCTGTCGAAGGCTTCGTGTGACCTGCAGCGTTTTGTCCTGATCCAAGACCCAAAGACCTGGACAGAAGCTCAATCGTACTGTAGAAGGATATGCGTGGATCTGGCGACGGTTCAGAGCGATGAAGATAGAGCTAAACTAAAGGAGGCAGCGAACGCTGAGAACTTCCCATCTGACGCCTGGATCGGTTTCTCCAGAGATGTTTGGCATTGGTCGTATCAAAACATGCCGGTCAGCAATGCAAAGTGGGATTCCTCTCAGCCAAATATGCCCGACATATACATGGCCTGTGGAAATATAAACAGCAAAGGACGATGGAATGACAGAACTTGTACTGACGCAGACAACTTCTTTTGCCAAATTGGTAAGAAATGATAGATTATTCCGATGTTTTTGTTTTGAGTTTGAAAAAAAAATGCTGCACAAAATAATTGACTTTTATTTTATGTCTTGCTTTCTGAGACAAATATATAAACATTCTTAAATCAAGATATATTTACTTGAAGCAAAACAGCTCAAATGGTTACTGCACCCCACAATGAAAAATCGTCACTTAACACCCATGTCATTTGTATTGAAACACAATTATGATATTTAGATTAAAAAATAACAAGAACATCAGGCTTGTGACTGTCCCACTGACTTCAGCACATCCTCCCCTGACGTGATCCTCCAGCTGCCACCGCTCCACTGGGGGTTTTGTGTCGGGAGCTCCCTGGAGGAGGGCCATGTGGAGAACCTGCCGCCTCAGACACAAAATTTAAGAGCAAGAGCAATTGCTCATCCTCCGGGCCTTCGGGGTCAGTGTGCGATGCATTGCTTCCTAACTCTCTCCCACAGTGCCCCCCATTTCCAGTGACCAAGAGACGACGTTAGGGGATCTAGCTGGTTCTTCATGGTATCTAGACAGTCTGACAGAGGCCAACCAGAATGTTCTGCCTTTTCCATTGCGCAGTACAGCTGTACGGCGTGACTCTGATGGTGCCACTCGCGAGGAGTTGGATGCACTGCTCAACCCATCACATTGGCATATCGAGCGATTTGGCTCAACTATGCGATCCATTTCGCCCGACGATTACACAGGTTTAGTGGCATTCTCGAGACTTCAGTGGTGGTCCGGAATGCTCATGTCTTGTAGAAGGAGATTGTTGTCCTCCTGGCAAAGGATGCAATTGATCGGTTTCTCTAGACGAGATGGAGGGGGGGTTTTACAGACCTTATACAGGGTTTTACTTTCATTGTGCCCAAGAAGGTGGTGGCCTTCGACCAATCCTGGATCTGCGGTTTTGAACAGGGCCCTGCATAAGCTACTGTTCAAAATGCACAGAAACGCATCATCAGATTTGTGCAGCACCAGGGACTGGTTTGCATGGGTCGACCTGAAGGATGCTTAGTTCCATGTCTCCATTCTTCCTCGCCACAGATGCATGGCAGTACAAAGTTCTTACCTAGGAACTTTGTCCCTAGGAAGGCCATTGAGGTGCCCTTGCCCGCTACGGGAAGTGGGCATCACACTCCTCAACTATCTCAGCGACTGACTCATTCTGGCTCAGTCGCAAGAGAAGTTGTGCGAGCCCTGGGACCTGGTGCTTCAGCATCTCAGCTAGTTGGGCCTTGGAGTCAGCCAGGAAAAGAGTTCTCCCCTGTGCAGAGAATTTCTTTTCTTGGTCTG
The DNA here is from genome assembly GCF_018831695.1 of Puntigrus tetrazona. NCBI lineage: Eukaryota > Metazoa > Chordata > Actinopteri > Cypriniformes > Cyprinidae > Puntigrus > Puntigrus tetrazona. The sequence continues at coordinate 5,048,565 of NC_056705.1, forward strand.
TAATTGACCTGGTCTGCCTCACAGAGAAGCACACACAATCAGTGCTGACCTGAGTGCTTTCTTTCAGAGGCAAGATAGTGGTTTCCCTGAAATATTTTCAGAGGTTCCTGGGGCATATGGCTTACGGTTTGTTTCATATGAGACCACTAAGATGGGCATGGTGCAGTGGGACACTCTGTGTGACAATCACGCCGGCTTGTCGTCACACTTTCAGCCCATGGACCGACCCAGGATAGAGCTCCACTTTTAATAAAAGTATGAGGGTATTGCATTTTTCAAGTGAGTAAACAATTGTATAATGCACAGGTTATTTGACAGATTCTAAATCTTTACCTAGAATTACAGTAAAACAGAAAAAGTATATCAGTGACACTAAAAAACAAGCAAAAACTTTTCTGAGCCGCTTTTTGAAGATGAGTTTGTTCATATTTTTCTATAAACAAATTTAGCACTTCACATTCTCAATGTTTCTCACAAATGTACAGACAACCAGAACACACTTCAGGACAAGTTTGAGTTCATCGACAGCGTGAAATTGAACTGGACGGATGCTCAAACGTACTGCAAAACACACTACACAGACCTGGCAGCGCCCGTTACAGGCGGCGCAGAGAACACGTTCTCGCGACGGAGCTTTCTTCACGGAACCTCAACAACGCCTGGTTCGGCCTGTACAGGATCCCATGGCTGTGGTCAGATAACAGCGGTGTCTTGTGGTCCTCCGTGAAGTGGAAGTCTCGCAGCCTGATAACTTGAACGAAATCCAGTGTGCGAGAGCCAACCCTGGAGCACTGATGGTTAAAGACAACTGCTCCACTCCACTGCCTTTCTACTGCCGTGAAAACAGAAGAATGCAGCGTGTGAGATTCACGATCAAATCAGACACATCTCTGAACCAATCCACGGTGATGCAGGCCATAGAGAAGAAGGTCAGATGATTCTGCTTCTTATAATATAAAGTAAGAATTGATGTAAGAATGTTTACATTTTAGTTGTACTGAAAAAATGTTTTTGTAGTGTTTATTTTATTGGAATTTCTTAGTTTACTGATGTCCAAACAGCCAACCTGTCCTCCAACTAATATGCCCGTATAGGTTGTTTGTCCAAATATGAAATATTGAGAAATATGACCCATCTGAAAGTATACTGCAATTGCACCACTATCACCAACAGAAATTTTTCAAATTAATGCTCTGTAATCTTTTATCTGCGTCGTAATTTAGGTTTCAGGTAGTTAAGCTGTTAGTGCATTCTTTCATACAATAATATGTGATCGTATGATAATGCGATCATGGGTTCGGTCCCAGGTCACAAGTGCTCATAAAATGGATATGCATTATAAATCATAATTTTGCACTTTTTCTTTAAGGGTAGGGGTAGGGTTTAGGAGTGGGTTAGGTGTGGTCTGTCACCAAGCCAGCAGAGGGAGCTCTTACCTCTGGGTGATCTGCGATCACTCCCTCTGCTGCTACTTCCTGTCAGAGGACTATAAATACTGCAGCAAGCCACTCAACTGCAGGTTGCATTGTTTCGCCTGTTTCGTTGTTAGATCGCCCGTGGATTATTGTCTCTGGTTTATCTGGTTTTGACCCTGCCTGTCTTCTGATTCCGTGATTGTTTGCTGCCTGACCTGACCACCGCCTGTCTCTGGATTTTGCTATTGTCTTGCCTCCTATATATCTGTTAGCCCTGTTCGCGCCTGCCTGTTATGACCATGCCTTCGTTTAATAAAAGCCTGCACATGGATCCATACGCCTCAGACCGCTCAGGCGTGACAGAATGCAACCTCACACCAGGATCCAGCGGCTTTTCACCCGAACCATGGCCAGGTATGCACCTTGCAATGTCTTTGCTAACCCTCAAGCAGGGCACCCGATCACTTGAGGATTATACTCAGGAATTTCTGGACCTGGCTTACTTCTCTGATTTACCGGACTGTTTGCTAATTGAATTTTTTCACGAGGGAATAAATCAGCCACTCAAAACACAACTTGTTCGAGAGGGTCCACGTGAATCACTGGCACACTTTATTGAGTTTGGTTTAGTGACTGTGGGGTCAGCTCTCACGTTGGGTATTATGGAGGAAGAAGACACTGCATTTATTCCCAAGATGGCCGCCTTCCCCGAGCCGCTGCCCAAGATGGCTGCCGCCTGCCCAGAACCGCTTCCCAAGATGGCTGCCGCCTGCCCAGAGCCGCTTCCCAAGATGGCTGCCGCCTGCCCAGAGCCGCTCCCAAGATGGCTGCCGCCTGCCCAGAGCCGCTTCCCAAGATGGCTGCCGCCTGCCCAGAGCCGCTTCCCAAGATGGCTGCCGCCTGCCCAGAGCCGCTTCCCAAGATGGCCGCCGCCTGCCCAGAGCCGCTTCCCAAGATGGCCGCCGCCTGCCCAGAGCCGCTTCCCAAGATGGCCGCCGCCTGCCCAGAGCCGCTTCCCAAGATGGTCGCCGCCTGCCCAGAGCCGCTTCCCAAGATGGTCGCCGCCTGCCCAGAGCCGCTTCCCAAGATGGTCGCCGCCTGCCCAGAGCCGCTTCCCAAGATGGTCGCCGCCTGCCCAGAGCCGCTTCCCAAGATGGTCGCCGCCTGCCCAGAGCCGCTTCCCAAGATGGTCGCCGCCTGCCCAGAGCCGCTCCCAAGATGGTCGCCGCCTGCCCAGAGCCGCTTCCCAAGATGGTCGCCGCCTGCCCAGAGCCGCTTCCCAAGATGGTCGCCGCCTGCCCAGAGCCGCTTCCCAAGATGGTCGCCGCCTGCCCAGAGCACGCTTCCCAAGATGGTCGCCGCCTGCCCAGAGCCGCTTCCCAAGATGGTCGCCGCCTGCCCAGAGCCGCTTCCCAAGATGGTCGGCGCCTGCCCAGAGCCGCTTCCCAAGATGGTCGCCGCCTGCCCAGAGCCGCTTCCCAAGATGGTCGCCGCCTGCCCAGAGCCGCTTCCCAAGATGGTCGCCGCCTGCCCAGAGCCGCTTTCCAACATGGCCGCCTGCCCTGCGCCGCTTTCCAACATGGCCGCCTGCCGTGCAAAGCCTCCAGTGCCCGTGCCTCGTGCCAAGCCTCCAGTGCCCGTGCCTCGTGCCAAGCCTCCAGTGCCCGTGCCTCGTGCCAAGCCTCCAGTGCCCGCGCCTGCGTGCCAAGCCTCCAGTGCCCGCGCCTCGTGCCAAGCCTCCAGTGCCCGCGTCTGCGTGCCAAGCCTCCAGTGCCCGCGTCTCGTGCCAAGCCTCCAGTGCCCGCGTCTCGTGCCAAGCCTCCAGTGCCCGCGTCTCGTGCCAAGCCTCCAGTGCCCGCGTCCTCGCGTGCCAAGCCTCCAGTGCCAGCGTCTCGTGCCAAGCCTCCAGTGCCCGCGTCTCGTGCCAAGCCTCCAGTGCCCGCGCCTGTGCCAAGCCTCCAGTGCCCGCGCCTGTGCCCAAGCCTCCAGTGCCCGGCGCCTCGTCGCGCCCCGTCCAGTGCCAGCGCCTCGTGCGCCCGTCCCAGTGCCCGCGCCTCGTGCGCCCGTCCAGTGCCCGCGCCTGCGTGCGCCCGTCCAGTGACCCGCGCCTGCGTGCGCCCGTCCAGTGCCTGGCGCCTGCGTGCGCCTCCTCAAATTAACCCACCCTCCCACCCTTACCACACGTCGGCGATGGATCCCAGCAGCCCCTGCACTCATCCTCTGCCCTCCACCTGGAGCTCGCCCACGGGTCTGCCAGTCTCCATTGCCGCCGTGGGTGAAGGATCCTCGCTTCATCGTCCCGCCTCCGAGCCCCGGACTCCAGCTCGGCTTGTAGACCCGTCGGCTTCCCTTAGGCTCCTAGCTCCCTCCTCTCCACCGTGTGCTCCGTCAATCCACCAGCTTCACCAGGCTCCATCGTCTCTCCGGCTACGCCCTGGTCGGTCGTCGACCATCCGTCGCCTCAGGATTCCTCTCCTCCAGCTTCGCCTCGTCCCTCCGTCCCTCCGGCTCTGTCAGGCTCCTCCCTTCCCCCGGCTCTACCTCAGTCCTCTGTCGCTCTGGCTCCGCGCGTCCTTCTCGTCCCCGTCTCCGCATCAGTCGCCAAAGCCTGCGGTGTCGCCTGGGACCTCCAGCGCCTCTGCATCACCCTGGCTCTTCTGCTCTCCGCCTTCGCCTCAGTCTCCTCGACCACCTGCTCCACCGCCGTCGGTCGGCTCCATGGGGTTGATGACCGTTCCCTCTCTATGGCTCCTCCCTCCGTCGGCTCCACCACTGACCATCATGGCTGGGCTCGGTATCGCCTCCCGCCCTTACTCCTCCGTCTTCTCCTGGCTCCTCCCACCGTCTCTTCCTCCTGGTCTCAGCTTGCTGACTCCTCCCGAACCCCCTCCCAAGCTCCCAGTTATGTTTTGTTTTGTTTGTTTTGTGGAGCGCCAGGAGTCGCTCCTAGGAGGGGGGCTATGTCACCAAGCCAGCAGAGGGAGCTCTTACCTCTGGGTGATCTGCGATCACTCCCTCTGCTGCTACTTCCTGTCAGAGGACTATAAATACTGCAGCAAGCCACTCAACTGCAGGTTGCATTGTTTCGCCTGTTTCGTTGTTAGATCGCCCGTGGATTATTGTCTCTGGTTTATCTGGTTTGACCCTGCCTGTCTTCTGATTCCGTGATTGTTTGCTGCCTGACCTGACCACCGCCTGTCTCTGGATTTTGCTATTGTCTTGCCTCCTATATATCTGTTAGCCCTGTTCGGCGCCTGCCTGTTATGACCATGCCTTCGTTTAATAAAGCCTGCACATGGATCCGCACGCCTCAGACCGCTCCAGGCGTGACATGGTCATCCGTTATAAATAACACACACTGCGATTTAAATAAACACATATTTTGATTTGATAATGACCACTAAGGGGGCGCTTAACTTGAAAATGTAAAAATATGTTCTATAGGGTACATTTTTGTTGGAGGACAGGCTTAAAAGGGAGTGGGTCTCGTTCACTAATGACTGATGTTATCTGGTGTCTAGATGAACCAGATCCTCTCGGATCAGGACATGAATATCAGATCCAGCATAACATGGATCATCCAACCCAACGGGAAGATCTTCCAGCGGCTGAAAACAGAAAACACACCACCGGCGGCATGTAAGGTGTTATATCCAAGGAAGCGCTAAACTTGTGCAGGCATTAACGAATCTTTAAGGAAAAGTCATTTAGATGTTTAACATTTTAGTGTTAATTATTTAATGCTTTACATACTGTACAAAAAAAGAACGAGAATAACGTCTTCCTTTATAGAAGTACAAATGTTACTTTCTCAGGATTTTAGGAAAAACGCTTAGTGCTGAAATTTAAATTGAAACTGAAATGTACAGCCAGTGGGTGCCACCTAGTGACAAAAAAACCCATAATTTACATGTGTCATATCATTTAAACGACCTCACAGAGTTTATTTACAATTCTCATAAATTGTATTCTTTGCCAATATTTAAAAAAACTAGTTTAAATAGAGATTCAGATTTTAGAAAAGTTTCTGTCTATACTATATCTGTTTTATATTTGAATATTATTATTTTTATTCTTGCATTACGGAAGTAACAAAAAAAGAAAAGTTTCAGAAGAATTTCTTATTTATTTATTTTTAGATATTTCTGAAACTTTTGAATGAATTTATTTTAAAATAAACAAATTAATTTCTTAAAGCCTTTGTACAGAAATGTTGAAGTTAATTACTGTATAATATAAAGTAAATCTTTAAAACATTACGGCCGTGACACAGCGCTGAAGCGGCCTTGACCTCTGGCCCTTAGAAGTCCCCAAATCATGGCTGTTTCAGAGAGTGTACTTCAGACAGACCTCCATCTTCTTTCTACAGAATACTAACTGTAGACATAAATGAAAAAATGGCCAGTTGCCTAAATACAATGTCTGCCAGTGCGTGGGGGCAGAAAAATCAACTTCGTTTAGGGCGAAAACAAAAACATCCTTCTGAACCCAATGGGAGATTTTTTTTTCTCGTTTTAAGCAAAACCCACTTCATTTTTGGTACAAAGCTATGAATAGAGTCATTCGGTTCTCATCGATTTAAGAATATTTAGCTAAAAACACTGAGGAAGATCATATTTTGCAGTCTAATGTAAATAACAACAGCAATTTTGTAATTATTTAGTCATTTATTTAGAAATATATTTTAGAGAGGAACCATACATCATGTATTTATTCATACCTAATTTACATAGGGTTATTCATTTTCTTTTTCCATTTAAATATAGTCATCATTTCAGTGCTTCATTCAAGGATTAGCATTTAGCATAGTTCTTCTGCCGTTTAGTCTTTCTTCTTGTGTGCTTTCGGTGGATATTTGTCTTCATGAGTGAAAGATGTAGTGAAGCGGTAATTTTTCATTGCTCTGGATTGTGATGTAATAAATGGACGTGTGCCGTCAAATGAAGTCTGAGCATTAAAACATTTTTGATTATTCTATAAACTGCTCATTTCATCATCACTTTGTCTCTTACTTTTGCTTTTTCTGTGGTCTCTCTGTGCATTTTATAAAAAAAAACTTGTTTCTTCAAGAATGTATTTTACAACAATCCAAAGAGCAAACATTTTACAAGAATTTAGTCCTCCACTTATTTACTTTTATTTATGAATAAAAAGATGTCATTGGATTCTTAAAAATTATTACGCACCCATGGTTTCTAGAGTATCTTTGTTGCTTTATTAACCACTAAATTGGTGTATATTTTTAGATTTTTGTATTGGAATGATTTTACAGGATTATAGGACCAAAAAAAGGACTAATTTCCACTTTTAATTTCAACCACTCAATCTATTTTGCTTCATTTCCACTCAAACGCTTCGTGTCGGTGGGCGGGGCAATTTAATCCCAGCGCTTCATCTGATTGGTCTGTGAACATCCCAATATTTGCTGACTGACTGGTAGTTTGCACTGCATGATTTAACACTTTAAATGCCTAAATAAATATAATGCATTTATCATATTTAGACATTTCTTAATTATTTTTATTGCATTTGACATTAGGTAATTAGATTTCATAGTGTTCTTTATCATAACTGTTGTTAAGTACTATCAGACTCCTTGTTCACAGACTGCTTATTCACGTTTTATTACATTTCTTAACTTTTTAAATCTTCCCCACTCAAATACTGCATTATTGTCACCAAGACAGCAGAGGGAGCCCTGACCTCTGGGTGATCTGCATCCACTCCCTCTGCAACAACTTCCTGTTCCTGGACTATAAAGACTGCAGCAAGCCACTCACCTGCAGGTTGCATTGTTTCGCCTGTTCTGTTGTTGTTTCCCGAGTTTTCCTTAGTCTTAGTTCTCCTGGTTTTGACCCTGCCTGTCTTTGAATATTCTGATTGTTTGCCGCCTGACCTGACCTCCGCCTGTCTCTGGATTTTGTGATTGCCTCGCCTCCTATATATCTGTTTGCCCTGTTTGACGCCTGCCTGCTATGACCATGCCTTCGTTTAATAAAAGCCTGCACATGGATCCGCACGCCTCAGACCGTTCATTCATGACAGAATGCAACCTCACACCAGGATCCAGCGGCTTTTCACCTGATCCATGGCCAGGTAGGACCCTCGCTAGACGTTTATTGGCCCTCAAGCAAGGTACCCGATCGATTGAGGATTATACTCAAGAGTTTTTGGACATGGCTTACCTCTCTGACATACCGGACTGTTTATTGATTGAGTTGTATCATGAGGGGAGTACATCAGCCGCTCAAATCTAAACTTGTTCGCGAGGGTCCACGTGAGTCGCTTGCTCAGTTTATTGAGTTTGGTTTAGTGACTGTGGGGTCAGCTTTCACGTTGGGTGTTGAGGAGGAAAAGGACAACACATCAACTCCAGTAATGGCCACCTTCCCGAGCCGCTACCCAAGATGGCGCCTTCTTCCCAGAGCCGCTGCCCAAGATGGCCGCCTTCCCGAGCCGCTGCCCAAGATGGCCGCCTTCCCGAGCCGCTGCCCAAGATGGCGCCTTCCCGAGCCGCTGCCCAAGATGGCCGCCTGCCCAGAGCCGCTTCCCAAGATGGTCGCCGCCTGCCCAGAGCCGCTTCCCAAGATGGTCGCCGCCTGCCCAGAGCCGCTTCCCAAGATGGTCGCCGCCTGCCCAGAGCCGCTTCCCAAGGCGACCGCCTGCCCAGAGCCGCTTCCCAAGATGGATGCCGCCTGCCCAGAGCCGCTTCCCAAGATGGATGCCGCCTGCCCAGAGCGCTTCCCAAGATGGATGCCGCCTGCCCAGAGCCGCTTCCCAAGATGGATGCCGCCTGCCCAGAGCCGCTTCCCAAGATGGATGCCGCCTGCCCAGAGCCGCTTCCCAAGATGGCTGCCGCCTGCCCAGCAAAGCCTCCAGTGCCCGCGCCTCGTGCAAAGCCTCCAGTGCCCGCGCCTCGTGCAAAGTCTCCAGTGCCCGCGCCTCGTGCAAAGCCTCCAGTGCCCGCGCCTCATGCAAAGCCTCCAGTGCCCGCGCCTGCGTGCAAAGCCTCCAGTGCCCGCGCCTGCGTGCAAAGCCTCCAGTGCCCGCGCCTCGTGCAAAGCCTCCAGTGCCCGCGCCTCGTGCAAAGCCTCCAGTGCCCGCGCCTCGTGCAAAGCCTCCAGTGCCCGCGCCTCGTGCAAAGCCTCCAGTGCCCGCGCCTCGTGCAAAGCCTCAAGTTATCCCACCCTCCCACACTTACTACACGTCGTCAATGGATCCCAGCAGCCCCTGCACTCATCCTCTGCCCTCCACCTGGAGCTCGCCACAGGTTTGCCAGTCTCCATCGCCGCCGTGGGTGAAGGATCCCTCGCTTCACCGTCCCGCCTCCGAGTCCCAGACTCCACCTCGGCTTGTAGACCCGCCGGCTTCCCTTAGGCTCCTAGCTCCCTCCTCTCTACCGTGCTCCGTCAATCCACCAGCTTCACCAGGCTCCATCGTCTCTCCGGCTACGCCTTGGTCGGTCGTCGACCATCCGTCGCCTCAGGATTCCACTCCTCCAGCTTCGCCTCGTCCCTCCATCCCTCCGGCTCTGTCAGGCTCCTCCTTCCCTCCGGCTCCACCTCAGTCCTCTGTCGCTCTGGCTCCGCCGCGTCCTTCTCGTCCCCCGTCTCCGCATCAGTCGCCGAAGCCTGCGGTATCGCCTAGGACCTCCAGCGCCGCTGTGTCACCCTGGCTCTTCGGCTCTCCGCCTCCGCCTCAGTCTCCCCGACCACCTGCTCCGCCGCCGTCGGTCGGCTCCATGGGGTTGATGACCGTTACCTCTCCATGACTCCTCCCTCCGTCGGCTCCACCACTGACCATCATGGCTGGGCTCTGGATCGCCTCCCGCTCCGGATTCCTCCCGTCTTCACCCTGGCTCCTCCCACCGTCTCTTCCTCCCTGGTCTCAGTTTGCTGACTCCCTCCCGAACCCCCTCCCAAGCTCACAGTTATGTTTTGTTTTTGTGGAGCGCCAGGAGTCGCTCCTAGGAGGGGGCTATGTCACCAAGCCAGCAGAGGAGCCCTGACCTCTGGGTAATCTGCATCCACTCCCTCTCACGACAACTTCCTGTTCCTGGACTATAAAAACTGCAGCAAGCCACTCACCTGCAGGTTGCATTGTTTCGCCTGTCTCATAGTTAGATCGTTCGTGGATTATAGTTTCTGGTTTCCCTGGTTTTGACCCTGTCTGTTTTCTGATTCTCTGATCGTTTGCCGCCTGACCTGACCTCCGCATGTCTCTGGATTTTGTTATTGCCTCGCCTCCTATATATCTGTTTGCCCTGTTTGACGCCTGCCTGCTATGACCATGCCTTCGTTTAATAAAAGCCTGCACATGGATCCGCACACCTCAGACAGTTCATTCATGACAATTATGGTATAAATCTATTTAGATTTTGTCTTCGTCATGACAAAACAAAACAATAATAATTTCATGCACGTTCATCATTTCATAATCAAAACAAGTTTCTGATTCTAAAAGTGTCTGAGCATCATTATAGCACTTAGTGTAAAATATAGGTAATTCAGGTAATATTCAGATTTACAGGAACATGGAGATCCTTTTTATTTTTTTCACTTCAACAGCTTTTCATCAGGAGCACCATGATAAATTCCAGTGTTTGAAGAAGGAAAAAGTGCCCCTTTTTTTAATTTATTTATTATAAGTACTTTTTAATTGCATGCATAGCACATAATCAATCAATCAATCATCAATCAATCAATCAATCAATCATCAATCAATCAATCAATCAATCAATCAATCAATCAATCCATCCATCCATCCATCCATCCATCCATCCATCCATCCATCCATCAATCAATCAATCAATCAATCAATCAATCCATCAATCCATCAATCAATCCATCAATCCATCAATCAATATAGCAAAAAACAGGAGAACAGGGAGACGCCAAAGACCTCTAAACCTCTCTCTTGTACTACTATACAGATCCATTCAGAATAACCACCTAGCTAGTTTATAATGATCCGATCGCAAAAATCTGCTTCTTGTCATTTTTAAGCTACTGTTGTCACTATAATTAACTGATTCAAATTAGTAATCAATAATTCATTATTATTCTGCTTGATTGATTGATTGATTAAAGACAGGAGCATGACCCTACTGTTAACGGAGATTTGATGAAGTCTAACGTCATTTTCAGTCACCAGACACTGACTCTGAGCACATGTCTGAGGTGCTGAGTACGCTAATAAAGAAACTACAGTCTATACTGTGGTCCATATCAGCCCAGTTCCTGTGAACCTCTAGCAGTGAAGGTAAAGGGACATTTGATGTTTAACAAGCTTTAATGATGGTTTGTGTTCAATGACAGATAGACTCACTTTAGATGTAAGCTTTCTTGATGCAGGAACACTGCAGTCACACATTACAACTCTACTGTTATTTTAACATTTCAACATTTTAGCTTATTATCTGTACATTTAGATTGAAGAGAAACTTAGATTTCTTAGCAGCATTACTGCAGAATTTTACAGTGAATGAAAATTTAAAGTCGCTTTTTAGAGTGGACTTTAAATACAATTATTATATTTAGACCTAAGAAGTGTTTGCAGAAGTCAAGAGAATTATTAGTTTTAACCACTGATCCGTTACTGTCTGTAATGATAGAGCTTTGGTTCTGAAGATCTTATAACTCCTTGCTCGTCTTCTCTTCTCATTGGAAGACGTCTCCATTCTCCTGCTGCTTCCATTGCAGATTTGCATGCACTGAAATTCCCTGAGATATCAGTTTCTGCTTAATCTGAGGAGGAAACGCAGATTGGTTTAGTTTTTGTGCGTAGAGTATGTCTGCTGCTTCTTCATAAACATCCCTAACCAAATATTCATAGTCAATAGAGATTGAGATTCAGCTTCATGTGTCACTGAACAGCATTGTTAACTGAACAGTATTTTTCTGAATGTGTTTCTTACTAAGTTAAAACTAAATGTCTAAGTGAGTGTCTCACCTGCTCGAGGATGGCTGCCTTAATATCGGGATCATTCACGTTCTGATCTGATTCCACCTTCAGTTTTAATATCTGCCTAAACACTATTCCTGTGGATAACACCACACACAGACACACACACACACACAAATAAATGTGCCATGCTGTGCTGCAGAATAAGCTGAATAATCATATTGAATAATCAATAATCACTTATTTTATTTTATTTTTACATTTATTTAGCCCTTTAAGCCATTTAAGGCATTTCTATTATGGATGGACAGGTTTCAGATGAAGGTTTATGGTCACATTGGCATGAAGGTAAACAATGAAACATTGGAAATGTAAAATATAGGCCATAATCTCAAAATAGTCCAACAGAATACCTAAAAAATGATGTAATGCAATCTAACTGGTAAACATTTGGTAAAACACTGGTAAAACACTCACTTTCGTAGCAGAAGAAGGGTCTGGTTTCGATGCACCTCTGATCATCCCACCGTCTGTTTTGTCGTAACTTCACCACACACTCTCCTGACCCGTCCGGCTGACCAAAATTCCAGTTTCTGAATGAAGACGTGCTGTTATCGGACCAGACAAAAGCGTCTTTGAAAAGCCCGATGTATACGACATCTCCTGCAGGTATCAGCTGCTGGATCTGGAGGTTCTCCTCCTTGTTCCTCACGCTGACCAGCTCTGACCGCTGCTGTCTGCAGTAACTCTGAGCGCCTCTCCAGGGCTTGGTCATTAATTAACATGTACTTGCTGTATTTCTGATCTAGAAGATACAACGATAAGCATGAATCTGCAGAACATCAACTCTACACGCGAATCACTTTTAGGATCACGTTCAGGATCACATTCAGAACCACATTCAGAACCACATTCAGAATCACATTCAGAACCACATTCAGAATCACATTCAGGATCACATTCAGGATCACATTCAGAACCACATTCAGAACCACATTCAGAATCACATTCAGAACCACATTCAGGATCACATTCAGGATCACATTCAGAACCACATTCAGAACCACATTCAGAATCACATTCAGGATCACATTCAGAACCACATTCAGAATAAAATTCAGGATCACATTCAGGATCACATTCAGAACCACATTCAGAATCACATTCAGAATCATGTTCAGAATAAAATTCATGATCACATTCAGAACCACATTTAGAATCACATTCAGAACCACATTCAGGATCACATTCAGAACCACATTCAGGATCACATTCAGGATCACATTCAGAACCACATTCAGAACCACATTCAGAATCACATTCAGGATCACATTCAGAACCACATTCAGGATCACATTCAGAACCACATTCAGAACCACATTCAGAACCACATTCAGGATCACGTTCAGGATCACATTCAGAATCACATTCAGAATCACATTCAGGATCACATTCAGAACCACATTCAGAACCACATTCAGGATCACATTCAGGATCACATTCAGAACCACATTCAGAACCACATTCAGAATCACATTCAGGATCACATTCAGAACCACATTCAGAACCACATTCAGAACCACATTCAGAACCACATTCAGAATCACATTCAGGATCACATTCAGAACCACATTCAGAACCACATTCAGGATCACATTTAGGATCACATTCAGAACCACATTAAGGGGTGCGTTTTATCATCAGAAATAATAATCAAAGCACTAGCGTCTATTTATGTGTATGGTGTGAATGTAGTTCACTCTACTCAGAATGTTGTGAGAACAGTGTATTGAAATTAAAATGTTCAAATGTCCAGTTTTCTTGTGGTGATTAAATGGAATGTGAAGCGTATTTCTTACAACATTCTGCTAAATTTTCCACACAAAATATAATGTTTAAATGTATAAAACATAACATTAATATGTATTATTTTAAATTATGCGAAGGTTAGAACATTATTTAGAGATTACTAAAGTTCCTTACAACAGTGTTTAAAAAAATCACCTAAAATATTCAATTTTTAAGGTTTATTTTAAATATTAAAATGTCCGGTTTTCTCATCATAATTAGAACTTTATGTATAGGAAGCAATTTTATATATGTTCTTATGAGAATGTTATGACCAAAGTTTTGCCAAATGTTATGACAATGCAAAATTAATACTGTTAGGCTACAAAAACATACCATAAAGGTTCCTTTAAGAATGTTATATCCTAGCATTTCTATAACTTTTAAAGAACGTTCCCTGTGATCTGAGTAGTTGTTTTATAAGTGCTCAAAGTAAATGCACGTCAATTCTGTACCAAAGAGGCCTGGCTCGTAGCATATGAAGCTCCTGTTCGTCTCGCACGTCGTGTCACGAAACTTTCCAGCAGAATCCATGACCGAGCAAAATTCATCTCCGTAGTTTGTTGGTTCTCTTTGTCCCCAGTTTCTGTATTCAGTTTCCCCGTCTTTGTAAAACTGTGGATTAGCCAGGGCCCAGTGCCACTGCTCGCTCCGTGTTTTCCTGAGTCCGATCCAGGCAGATTTGGTGCTCGTCGAGTCCTCGAGAGCCAGGAGCTCCTCCACGTCCGTCCAGTCCTCCACGCTCACCAGGTCAAAGTGATTCTCTCGGCAGTATTGCTGAGCATCAGCAAACGCTTTGGATTCATTCACATAGTAGTACTTTTTAGAGGGCCCTTCAGATGTGTACAAACCTTTCAAAAAACGGTTATTATAAAATATCCAGATGCAAAACAATAACTATTTCAAAAGTCACAGCCATAGTTTCTCACCTGTAAGGAAATGTATACCACAGCTCATGAAGACGAGAAGATGAATCTGATTCATGGTTCTTTCCTGCAGATTATGTCAAATGAACAACTCAAATAATATCTAAAAATAATACAAATAATGGATCAAGTGATGCTGCTTCTCTGTATTTTTGTCTTCTTCTCATTAATAATATATAAACTTTTTCAATCCAGATACATTTGATTTAGCCCATTGGAAACGGTTATTCTTGAAAAAACCAAGAAATTTCTTTTTATTTTTAATCTACCATTTTGCTTCTCAACTAAATGTATTTCGAGAATGTTTAGATATTTGTTATTGGAAAAGAAGACAAAAAGTATTTCCATCTTGGTTTCATATGTTAATAAAAATAATTCAAAGATTATTCATCCAGAATCACGAGACACAGTACATTTACTTTCTCTAAAAATAAGCATGTTGAGGCACGCTTAGATATTAATATATATATAAAAAATACTGTGGAGGAAAATAACATTTGTAATGTAAATGAACATGAAAAAAAATTAAACACTGAACTGAGCTTTCTAAAAAAAAATGTATAAGACTAAGACTAAAACCTCAGAGAGCGATCTGGACTCACTTGTTGTGTTGAATGATCTCTGATCGTGGATGTTCTCCGACTCTGAGGTGTTTGCTCTATGACTCTTCTGAATGACAGACTGATTTTCATCCTGACTTTGTTTAAAACTCATTACAATGAGCATGGAAATGACGGATGGGTCTGAAGTCAAGCGAAGGAAAATACTGACAAAACAGCGGCTGGACCAGAAGAAGAGAGTTTGTCAGAGAAAGTTCTAGAAGATCGTTCAAAATAAATATCAAAACAGCAATAAAGTTTTGGTAAATATAAAGCTGACCACTGTAAAAATGTTTTGTAACTTTTTAGCAATGTTATAATCATGGCATAAAAGATCCAAGATACAACATTCAAACATTTGGAAACCACCATTTTTCATGATAATACTGCAGTATTTTGTGTGTATACAAGTAACTCGTCAAAGCTAAACGGCTCAGATTTCAGTCAAGAAAGCGCTCCACGCAGACAGTGTTTTATTCCTGAGCATGGTGTGTTAGTGTATTGATTGGATGCGGGTGTATCTGCTTGACGTGACGAACAAATCCACCAACGCTGGACTCTTTTGACCATTTTGAAAGAAAGCAAAATAGCTTGGAATATTTATTGATCTGTAGACAGATGGCCGAAAATAAAAGCCGTAATCAAAATAAAGCATATCGAAATAATAATAATATTAAGTTTATTAAATCAAGATACATTCATTCCAGATGTTATACAAATTACAGATAATATTATGCATTGTTTAAAAAAAAACTTTTCTGAGCGCTTATGAAGTCAAGTCATAAGTTCAGTTAAAAATGGCTAAAGTGGTTCCTCTTTATAAAACTACTATCAAACTACTGTTTCTGTAACACCACAATTTTCCACAATTCTAGAAAAACGATTTAATAATAGATTAGACACAACTTCAGATAGACATAAATTAATTTCTGATAGTCCGTATGGATTTAGATCAGACAGTTCCACATTAATGGCACTAATTTGTTTGGATCTATATTAATATTCATCTTCATGCTTGAGTATTTCTTGTATGCGTCCCCAAGGATCGGTCCTGGGTTTAAAGTTATTATTGCTTTATATGAATGATATCTGTAAATCAAAAATAGTAGAACTTTACATTTTATTAAAGAGGAATTAAAAAGAGTTATTAAGAGACTATTACTTTTGAAAAGAGTACATTTAAAAGTAGCAGTTCAATGGGTTATTTCTAGTTGAAATCAAATTCTATCGAAATAACTGATTCATGTTATTCTCTGCAAGAACCCAGAGATCTGAGCTTCTTGGCTGAGCTATGACTCGATGTATGATGCAACTTCCGTCGTACACCGTACGTCCAATCAGGAGTCAGCCGAGAAGTCTCAGTCATTTAGGTTATCATTTTAAAACTAGCAGATATAACCACATCACGGAGCTTCAGAATAATGGCCGCCATTCACCAGCATTATCAAGCTTGGAAGAGCCAGGACACAAAAACAAAAACAATACATGTTCAACTGAAAGAAGAAAGTCATATACACCTAGGATGGCTTCTAGGTGAGTAAAATATGGGGTAATTTTAATTTTTGGGTGAACTATTCCTTTAAGCATTATTATGTTCGTACATTAAGAAGTTTTTGTATTTCTGGAGGTTAAGTGCTGGGTCTGAGTCTGGTTTCTCCCAAGGTTTTTTTCTTCATTCTGTATGGATGGGGTTTTGGTTTCTCTGTCTTCTTTGTTGGGGACACTTAACTTCTAGTGATTGAGACCGTCTCTGCATTTAATAACAAATTGATCAATCTCTTCATTATACATTCATTGTATTCTTCTACTTTATACTGTTCAGTGCTTTGATACAACCTGTGTTGATAACAGTGCTGCTTAAAATGATTGATTGATTGATATTTCTGCGTGGAGTGAAATTGTGGAACAGACTTAAACTAGTGTGTCCCAGTTCACAAAACAGGTTGTATGTTTAGGTTCTGTTTGTATTTATATAAATAAGTAGAAAAGTGAAAAGAGTCTATGAAGATGATGAGATGTTGGGAACATTAGAGTTAATTTGATCATACCGATATTGATTCTAGGATTAAATAAGATTCTTCCGACTTCTTTCTGGCGATGTTAAATAGTTTTGCGTTGTGCCGTTTTTTTGTTTCGTCATTTGCTGTTTATTTACATGTTTGATAAAAAACTACGTCATTTTGCTTCTCAAGTAAATGAATCTTTCATTTAACAATATTTATGTTTTTGTATTACAAACAAGACAAACCAGACAATAATCTGAAATTCAACAATCACATGTGCCACCTAGTGAAAAAACTGTATTTAATGTCTACGTTTTTCTCTAACATTAGCTCTAAACATCTCATATTGTACACTACACATTCTAAGGACTCTGTTGAAGTTTGTCGCTGGTAATATTTCATCAAGTGTTACTCCTGAGTTCTTGGTTTGCTTCTGTCGATCCGTTCGTGTGTTTTTGAAACACCAGTCCGTTCGGCTGTTCTCGCCACGATAGCTTCACGTCCGCTGATATCCCCTGCTCACGCAGTTTCTGCTGGACCTGAGGAATACAACGTCATATTCATTTACATGATGAGTCTCTGATGAGGTACAGCATCCCTAATAGTGTTCTGTCAGGTAGAGTAAAACATTCAAAGAATGAAAACATATGAAAACAATATCTGAATGTTCTCAGAAATGCTCTAACATTAAAGAGATATTACATTTTCTTGAATTGAATTGGAATATATAAAGAATTCAAGTAACCAGTCTGACGTATTTGTTCAGACCAAGTAAGGATAAAAAAGCATTACAAATGAATCACGCAAACAATGATGTCAACAGTTATTAAAAATAATGATCAACTAGTTTATATCACTTCAAGTTGTGCAAATTTGTACTATTGTTTTACTAAAGTTCTGATGAGGGGAGAAAATACCTTATTACCTCTCAGTTAATATGTTTTTTGGTGATCACATGGACCTCAGTACAAAAAAGAAAGACAAAAGGCAGTCCTTGACCCCTTAAAAAAATTATAATAGTGTCTAAAATTCACTAAAATACACTAAAATTCATATTTTCTGTGGTCAAAGCATTTGGAAAAGAATTTGGAAAATAAAACAAGAAAGGCAAGAAAGGCTGTGGTAAATATCTGACCGTATTCAACACAGAGCTTGTAACAGCTGGATCATTGACATTATCTCCTGCTTTCACCTCCAGTCTTAATATCTGATGCTTCACCCGTACTGTGAAAAGAAAATATGTGGAGAAAGAATGCAAATCGAGATGATTACTGTTATATAGAGAGGGCTCGGTGATTTATGTTCAAAAATTGTGATGATTGCATTAATTTCAGGGTTGATGAATAAGGAATGATATTTCAGATGATCAAATGTGCATTATGTGAATATTAACTTCAAACAAGGCAGGTAAAAATGCACCCCAAAACTAAAAATAAATGCTATATATATTTTATATGTTAATACTGTATGTATTGTATTGGTATGTACAGTGGGTATGGAAAGTATTTAAACTCCCTTAAATTTTTTACTCGTTATATTGCAGCCATTTGCTCAAATCATTTATGTTCATTTTTTTTTCCTCATTAATGTACACACAGCACCCCGTATTGACAGAAAAACACAGAATTGTTGAAATTTTTGCAGATTTATTAAAGAAGAAAAACTGAAATATCACGTGGTCCTAAGTATTCAGACCCTTTGCTATGACACTCATATATTTAACTTTTCTTAACGTTTCTTCGAATCGTCTTTGAGTTGGTTCTAGACCTTCATTTGAGTCCAGCTGTGTTTGATTATACTGATTGGACTTGATTAGGAAAGCCATGCACCAGTCTATATAAGACCTTACAGCTCACAGTGCATGTCAGAGAAAATGAGAATCATGAGGTCAAAAGAACTGCCTGAAGAGCTCAGAGACAGAATTGTGGCAAGACACAGAACTGGCCAAGGTTGCAAAAAATTATTCTGCTGCACTTAAGGTTCCTAAGAGCACAGTGACCTCCATAAGAGCCTTGGTGAGAGAGGTAAAGAAGAACCCAAAGAACACTGTGGCTGAGCTCCAGAGATGCAGTCAGGAGAAAGTTGTTGAAAGTCAACCATCTGGGCTTTATGGCAGTGTCCCGACGAAGACTCTCCTTTGTGCAAGACACATGAAAGCCCACATGAAGTTTGCTTAAGTCTAAGTGGTATGTGTGGAGAAAACCAGGCACTGCTCATCACCTGTCCATACAGCCCCAACAGTGAAGCGTGGTGGAGGCAGCATCATGCTGTTTTTCAGCTGCAGGGACAGGACGACTGGTTTTAATTGAGAGAAAGATGAAAACCTTCTCCAGAGTGCTCAGGACCTCAGACTGGGTTGAAGGTTCACCTTCATGACCCTAAGACCATGACCTCAGCACACAGCTAAAATAACCTTCATGGCCCTAATCACAACAACCCTCAGAGCCCTGACTTAAATAACAGAGCATTTTTTCTGTCAATACGGGTGCTGTGTGTACACTAATACAGAAAACATGATCTGCAATAAAACAGAGTGGAAAACCTTAAGAGGGACTGAATACTTTCCTTGCCCGCTGTATATACATTTATGTATAAACATTTTGAATTTCATACTAAATCAGTATTTGAATTAGTTTATTTCACAAATAATGTTTTAATTGGGTTTAATAATTATTGGAGCTCTTTTCATTTTAAACTAGAATTTTATGGCTTGAAAATGCATGAAACTAGACAATGAAACCGTACTTGTCTGGCATAAGAAGTAACACAGACTTGAGCAGCTTTCATCAGCAATCTGACCGTCGTAATCTAAAGCAGCACACGAGTCTCGGCCGAACGCGTTGTCCGGCTGTCCTGCAGCCCATCGCAGAGAGCTTGTGCTGGTCTGATCCGACCACTTCCACGAGTCTCTGAACAGACCGATCCAGGCACACGTGTAGTCTTGGATCATCCCGGTCAGCTGTAGATTCACATCCATGTTCCTGATGGTGAACAGGTCTGTGTGGTTTCCTCTGCAGTAATGCTGAGCTTTTTTCCAGGACATGACTGGATCAGTGACCAGCACCGGCTGTCCGTCTGAGAAACATCAGAGCGACTAGCATTAACTTCACAATCCAACTTCTTTATACCATAAAGCCGTAAATGTGAAAGCAAACCTAATTGTTTGGATATAGGTTATACTGGTTATTTTATTATATTTTCTGATTATTTTGTTTTTGTTTATTGTAAAGATAAAAAAAACAATTTTTGAACCTGTCTTTTTATCCAGTGTTCAGTTTTGAAAATAAATGCAAATTAGCGCATTTAATACAAAACAAACAAACACTTGTAATTATGTAATACAAACTATTGTCTGCCTTAAGATCACTGAGGAATTTAATGTGGGGAAAAAAATATGCTAAAATACGAAAATAGATACGGGAACCAATGTCAAAAAATATAAAAGCATGACATTTACCTGGACTTTAATGCAAAACAATGTGGTGATGTTCACCAGTTGCTTTCTGTTCCAAACCAACATGGCCATCCACAAATAATAAAACTGGTGCAGAAACCAATGTACCAATAAATGAGAAATCTAAATGTTACTCATGTAAGCATGTAAGTTACCACATAAAATGCCACGTGGTGTTCTTTTTTATTTCTGTTTTTCATTGATCGATTGATTAAACTGACGACTCTGATATCAGCTTCTATTTCTCTGTACTCTGGGAAGTCAGGAGAGACTGATGTTGTGTCTTACCACCACTTTGGCAAAAAACGGTACACGTCAAATTGCAGGCTTCATCCCACCAGTATCCAGACGTCCTTAGGTTTACACAGTATTGTTTTCCATTCAAATTGTTTGGCTGTTCAGAATCCCACTGTAAGAAAGTCACGCTTTCGTCTTGATAAGACCAGCGCCAGGTCTCCACATCATCATAGAGTCCGATCCAGATGTAAAAGTGCAGATTCTCTCTCAACTTGTCCAGTTCTCTCAACTCTTCATCGGTCTGGACAGTGGCCAGGTCAATGTAGTTCTGTCGACAGTAATCTTGAGCCTCGTGCCATGTTTTATACTCTTCGATCAGAATATACTCACGTGAGCCACACAGAATGACTGTCAGAAACTCTGTATGCAAAAAACGAAGTGGGATTTGTACGAAATCAAGTTATTCAGCATTCGGTTAAATTCAGTCAATAAACCCGACTTACTGGCGAACAATCACATTCATCCACAAACACGCACTCACCTGAGAGCAAAAAGAGATGAATCAATCTTTGCTCCATTGCTGCTGAGATTGGCTTGGGTTAGCGAGGTCTTATCCATAGACCAGCTAAAATCGAATGGAGCCTGTATTAAAATATAGTTTTGAGCTGGGGAAAACACACACCCATGTTGATTTGCGTACTGAAATCCGTATGGGTTTTTATTCTTTGACAAGAGCAGCATTGGTGTGAAGATTTGCTCAGCTAATGATGCACATCAAATGTGAGAATCAATCCAGAGAAAAGGAAGTTGTTTGCATGGGAAACCATGACATATTTGGCTTTAGCAGGTGAACAGCTGTGTGTATGAATTGGTTTAAGATGAAGTTACAAATTTCCAGATGTTTTAGCATGAGAAAGTCATTGAATTGATTCTCTGCGCTGTTAAAGGAGAACGTATGTACGTGTTGAGTTGCGTTTTTCTGTGTATCTGTTGCAAAGAGGAGCTCTAAAGGACAGCTATTCAGGTATCCGTTCTATTTGAATGGAAACCAATGGAGGGGAAACTTCAGCAGGTGAAATAAACTGTACTGTGAGAAAGTAGGATGGATTTTACAGCACCACCCATTCTTTACCGTTATTCACAACAGTCATCAAACACTGAAAGTGACTCCATTACGTTACAGCTTCTCCTCTAAAGAGAATATCTGCGCAAATGATCAAGATGACGAGTATTTAGTAAGGAAACTATTTCAAGTTACTCACGAAATATAACGAGCAGATCAAAATGTACGTTTTAGTAGCAGACAGTGGAGGAAAGCTGAAGAGCAGCTGTACACAAACACACACTTTTCAACTTTGGTCAGCTTTCAGCTGTTTTGCATTTCGCATGTGAAAGCAGCATCATTAAGGGTTAATGGGTTCATAGCTATTCATCATTTGCTCAGCTAATGACGCACACCAAATGCATTTACACAAATACGGAAGATTTACTGCCAAGAACCAATGGAAACATTTGCATGGGAATGCATTTGTGCAGGAAACGCTTTCAACCTCTGCGTGTCTCCGTGTAAGAGATTTCATTTTCTGAAAAGCAAGAGATTCAAAACAGAATCAAATATCGTAATCGTTTTTGAAAGTTGAAGCATCATCAAAGACTTTAATGTAAAATGTGAACTGTGATAGGTACAGAGATCCGTGAGCATACAGGCACGCCATTATATATCCTCGGTCTAATCTAAATCAAGAAATGTGTGACGCACTTGAGTTTCTCCACGAAACACTGCCGAAAAGTCAACGTAACTCATTTTTTTAAGTTTTAAGATAATCTGTCAGGTAAAATAAAAATATTATGGGTGTCTTGTTCTGTTTTGTTAAATAACAACATTTATTCATTCAGCAGACACTTTTATCCAACGTCAATTAATGTCAATGAACCTGAGTTCTTTAATAAATCCACAAAACAGCAAACAAAGATGGAACGAACTGTGATTGGTTGTTTGACATGTCAATCAAACGACCTCATGGGCGGGTCTTAGCCAAAGAACGATACCACAAACCCCTTCTGAAGGTCTGGCTACACGATAAAAATCAAAGCGATTCATAGTAACTTTCATTTCTATAATAACTACAGTATAGTTAACTATTATAATAAAATTATTCTAGTTAGTTATTTTTGTAAGATAATATGTAATTAAAAATGTAACTTTGTTTTAACTAGTTAATAAATATCATCGTCTTCTGTCCATCCTTGTTTAATTTGTGGAAGACCGTTCCGTTGAGCTGCTCCTGCCACGAGAACTTGACGTCTGCTGCTAGTCCCTGCTCCTGGAGGTTCTTCTGGACCTGAAGACAGACCAGAGGTTATCTATCTCCAGACTCACAGAGAGAAGAATAAACGGGTGCGTTCGGAAGTGATTTCACCGAAGAACCTGGAAGCTGATCTCAAGGAAGAAAGAAGAAGATATTATATTATAAGAAGATATTATAGTCTCACCTCCTTCAAGACGGCGTCTGCAGTCACTTTATCAGAGACATTATCACCCGCTTTCACCTTCAGTCTCAAAACCTGACGCCTTACACTTACTGTTAAAAATTAGACAAAGTCACCTTCAGGACAAGCTGAAAACACATTGTGATTATTGGGATATTTTAAAATGACAGTACTATTGTTTAAATGTTTAAGGCAATGTTTTAAAGAATAAGTATAGTTTTTTTACTGCTACGTTTTATTTCCATTTTTTTCAGACTACTGGATAGAAAATATGGTTACACTTTATCTTGAGGTGTAATCATACATATAAGTACTGAGCAATATTAATGAACTTCTTACTGAAAACACGATACTCAGTTTTATGAAGTGGTTGCAAACCAATTATTTTAATTAATTTAGCTGAAAGTTAGTCTAAATAAATTTAATTATTTAATTTTGAAATTAAATGGAATCACTTACCTTTAAGATAAAAATTAGTACATTCAGTAAAATAATTTTTTTATGGAAATGTGCACATGGTTCTGGTTCTGGTGGTTCTATCTATCTCTGTCTATCTATCTATCTAATCTGTCTGTTGACATTATTTTCAGATTTATGGAGTGATTAAAAAAAAAAACCTTGTCCTGAATTTTTGGTCCAGTGTTAAAGACACTTAAAATGTACAATGTATGAAACTAGCGTATATTTAATTAGACACCTCCTGAAACCGCATATTTAAAAGTAATATTTCAGAAACTTCAAAATCATTCTGTTGTAGGTAAATTGTGGTGATATCTGTTATTCTATGCTTTTACACTATTCACCTGCACTACCTTCCATTTAAAAAAAAATTGGCTTTTTTCAAATATGGTGTGCCCATGCAAAACTCAACAGGTTTGAGGAATCGTTCATATCTGGATGATGCACACATACTTAGAGGTAATGCTCAGTGTTATTCAAATCCTATAAGAATGAGCGATGAGGAACAGACGCATAAATAAAGTCTATTTCAGCCAGAGGGAGTCTCCTCTAGAAATAGAAGACACAAAATACTCTAAAATAAAAATACCTACGTGGACTTCTGCAAAAGAAGAAGAAGGTGTTTGAGCAGCGCTGGTCAGCGATCAGACCGTCCTCGTCGACAGCCGCGCAGATTTCATCGCCCAAGTAATTATCTGGCTGTTTGGAGGCCCATGGCAGAGAAGAGCTTGTGTTGGTCTGATCGGACCACTTCCACGAGTCTCTGTACAGACCGATCCAGATACAGCTCTGATCGTCACCGCTCATCATCCTCAGCAGCTGATTGTCATCTTCATTCCTGACCGTGTGCAAGTCTATGAAGTTTTCTCTACAGAAACGCTGAGCTTGTTTCCAGGACATCTCCTCATCAGCATTTAATACAGGCCCTTCGTCTGAAAAACATCCAAAAAACTCAGAAATACACCTACAGTAGACATATGTTCTGTTTACGATGTACTCTTAGGGTAATGATGCTACTGTATTTGTTGTTTTTACACTTGGTGGTAAAAAAGTGTGTTCAAAGACTGGGTACAACTTCTGTCAAATTAACTTGTTGGTTTATTGCCACTATAAAGATTCAGGTGAAAACAGAAAAGATTCTCAGAGAATAAAAATATAAAATACATGTAATAAATGTAATAATTGCAGTCTCCTTTCATTGTGTTATTTCTGATGTGCTGGGGGAAATTACTTGACGCATTTGCTTTGACTAATTCTAGAGAGATACAAAAAAACTACCAGTAAACAAATATAATCTTGTTTTTGTTAAACCCCCTGTTTTTTACACAACGAGAAAGTACACAAAATGTTCCAATCTATGTGTTGAAACTGTGTTGCACGCACATTCACGAGCCTAAATATAAATGTTCGCCAAATTTCGAGAAATAATTAGGTTTATGCGATATTTCAAGTAGCTTGAAAACGGTACGCAATCGATTGGATGGCTGCTTTATCTTTTCTATATATCGAATTGCTTCACCTATTTTTGACAAACTCAGCAATGCACTATTACTTTTTAGCAATGTATGTAAAGATATCGAAGTCTTACCACTTTGACAAATAACGACGCATTTAAGATTGCAGCTTTTGTCGCGCCAGTATCCATTCGGGTGAAGCATCACGCAGTCCTGGTCTCCTCCGTAGTTATCAGGCTGATCTCTGTCCCATCTCGTACGCGTGGCGTTCTTCTTGAAAAGACCAGCGCCAGCTGTTCACATCGTCATAGAGTCCAATCCAGCTGTCAGACAGATGACTGGCCCTTAACTTGTTGATTTGGCTCCACTCATTAAGGGTCTGGACCGAGGCCAGGTCAATGTAGTTTCTCAGACAGAAACTTCTAGCCGCTCTCCACGTTTTATACTCTGGGATCAGAACATACTCGGTGAGTCTGCTTGAGTCGCTCAGAATGACCGAGAGAAGCCCTGTTTAGAAGAAACGCAAGAAATCGTTCCAGGGATCACACAAAGCAGTTCTTGAAGATGTTATAAACCACCCTAAAACATGAACAGAACCCCCTCACCTGAAAACAAAACCAGATGCATCCGTCTCTGTTTCATCCCTGCTGAGTCTCGTCTGTTAAAACACTGACTAAAATGTTTAAAACACGCTAAAGTATGACTGAGGACTGAATGGACACCCATTTTCTTTTGCATATTTAAATCGTCAGCGTTAACGGCAGACAACAGAAACACATGGTGTGAAGGTTTGCTGGCCTAATGACGCGCGTCAGATGTATTTTTACACAAATGCAGAGAAATCGTAGGAAGAAGAGGGTGATTTCATCCATCACGTGTCTGGGAGAGGCTTCAGTCCGGGCCACATATAGAAGTAGAGTAGAATTGTGTTTATCGATGACCGCTGGCAGCATACGATGAAGCCAGTTGGAAATCACTCACATAATTCAGTATATGATGAACTAGTAAACGAACATCAGTTAGTGGATTATAGACTTTGTATCATTTTAGAAAGTCATAATAAACATTATTTGTTTAACTAAACATATGTGTTTAGTCAATGATTTCATAGATGAAACAATGAACAGCTATATATAAAGGACTCTAAATGATTTTGCTGTTAAACCTGTTTGACTCTACATCTCCTTGTGTCTTCTGTTTTGATTGATAGTTTAAAAGATCTTTAGTGTAATTCTAGAAACTTTTCTGGAGTCAGATCTGGACTGATTCTGATCAAGTAAAGCTCATATCTCCAGATCATCTCTCACTGTCTTTACTTGATTCTCCATCAATCATTTTCTAGAAGAACCTGATCATCAGGATCTTCTGAGGAGCTTTCACTGTCCCTAACGGAGCGATGATCTTCACGGTCCTCTAAAGGAGATCATTTGATTCATTCTCTATTATAGTAGCTCTGTTACTCTGTTCTAGTTAGTCAATGCAAGTATTGGATCATCTTCTAATGTTTTTCCCCCAAACATCAGCACTATATATATTTTTTTTTTGAATATATTGTATCTTCTCAAAGTGAATTCCCAAACTATTTAAAGTTATTTCTGTTGTGTTCAGTGAAACGTGCAAATACGATACTGCATTTATGTGGCTCAGTTTGGTTTAAAACCAGGATGAGGTCAAAGTTCAATTAGGACGTTTATTTTTTATAAACATGCCTTAGAAAAACAGCATTACTGGTGTGCATCTTGAGACTAAAGAACTGATGTTTTTTAAGATGAATCAGATTCACATTTAGTCTAGGATTAGGTTTAAGCCTTGTCTGTGGAACCGGGGGTAAAAGATGAAAAACATGCTAACTTAAAGTTTCTCACACATGTTTTAGGAGAAAATCAACAACAGTGTTTGCCAAGCTGCAATAAAGTCCTTCTGTTTTAACTAAAGCGGGTGTTAATAAGCAGCGTCAACACCTCGATCTATAACGCTGCTTGTTTAATTTGTGGAAGACCGTTCCGTTGAGCTGCTCCTGCCACGAGAACTTGACGTCTGCTGCTAGTCCCTGCTCCTGGAGTTTCTTCTGGACCTGAAGACAGACCAGAGGTTATCTATCTCCAGACTCACAGAGAGAAGAATAAACGGGTGCGTTCGGAAGTGATTTCACCGAAGAACCTGGAAGCTGATCTCAAGGAAGAAAGAAGAAGATATTATATTATAAGAAGATATTATAGTCTCACCTCCTTCAAGACGGCGTCTGCAGTCACTTTATCAGAGACATTATCACCCGCTTTCACCTTCAGTCTCAAAACCTGACGCCTTACACTTACTGTTAAAAATCAAATTAGACAAAGTCACCTTCAGGACAAGCTGAATTGGGATATTTTAAAATGTAAAAGAGAGAGACTCAGCAGTTTTGTTTCCTGAACTGAGGTTTTTGTTCGTGTCATGTGCCTGATTTTATCAACCCAGGCTCTTCATACGGTACCTTTCTGCACGGTGTTTTTCATCACCTGAGCTACAGAGTAAACCTACTGAACCAGAAAACCCGTTCATGTGAAGCTGTACGTGTGAAGATAATGTTCACTTACTTTCTAAGTCAATCATTTCAATCAATCATTTTTATTTATATAGCTCTTTTAACAACACAGGTTGCATCAAAGTCTCGAATCAGGATACTTTTACTAGATAAGCAAAATGACTTAAGTGCATTTTACATTTAAAAAAATCTCTGCATGTAGGGTAAAATATTTTTAAAACAAGTGTAAGGCTTGTAAATGCACCTATAAATCAAGCGCTTTTACTGCAGCGATTCATATGCATAGGTCAATTTTTTCAGTTTTGCAGAAATGTATGAAGAGGCACATATTTCCAATGAGCCTAGGCTGGATTACTTTATATACAGTATAGCATTTTATGCCTTAATTATTTAGAATAGTGAACCTGGCTGTAGTCTATGTTCAGCTTTATACTGTGTAACGTATATTTGATTAGATAATGCCTTATGTGCATATTTAATGAGAACATTGCAGAAAAATGTCTTAATGCAATGTGCTATATATATATATATATATATATATATATATACTGTATAGTACAGTATGGTGATCTCTTAGTCAGGATTTTCTTGGACTAAGAGATATCACCATACTGTACCCAGTATATATATTTAAAAAAGTAAGAACTTTCTGAAGAAAATGAGTGTTGTTTGTCCGTTCAAAACTCAACAAAACGTTCAGTAAATCACAGAAACTTCCCACTACTATCCAATTAGTTTAACCAATTTTAACATATATATATACTCTTCATAAGTCAGTTTAATATAATTTATGTTGAAATGATATGTACTTCCAGCAGCAACATTTAATCAAATACATTTTTTTTACATTGAACTAGATGGACATTTTTCTACAATAGACTAATCCTATTCTGTAGAGCTCCATCTGTTTTTAGGCTAAGTATGTTCAAAATAAAATGCTCTAAATAAAAGGTTAATAATACTCACGTGGCGTTTGGCAAACAAAGAAAAGCTTCTCCGAGCAGAGCTCCTCAGTAACCCGACCGTCCTCATCCACAGCTGGACATTCTTCTTGATCGGTTTGTTTCTCGGTCTGGTTTGTGTAGGACCGGTCAGGGTGTCTGTACAGACCGATCCAGACACAGCCGTCATCCCGGACCATCATCTGCAGCAGCTGATTCTCTCTCTCGTTCTTCACCGTGTGTAAGTCTGTGTAGTTTTCTCTACAGAGTCTCTGGCCTTGTGTCCAGGACATCGCTGGATCTGAAACTAGTACTGGCCTTTGATCTGAGAATCAGCAGAATAACCCATGAACTGTGTTCAACTCACAGCTTTACCTTTAGTAAAAACAGTGTATAGCATTTGTATTAACGTTGTAGTATACACTATTTTTACTATAAATAGCATGCACTTTTTAATCTCCTTTGTGTTCTGGGCACAACATCTTAAATTAGTTTTCTAGGCAATTTGCCAAAATTTGCAGACACTGAAAAATACTAAAGTAAAAAAAACCCAACTCTATTGTAGCTTGTCAGACAGAATGTGTTACTTCTGTTCGTATCAACATTTAGTTCAGAATGATCTGTGCAGACAGACAATAAAACTAATGAACTATAGCATACTACTGCTTTGAACTACTTTCACTTACTTTTTGGGAGTGAAAATAACTGCAAATAGATATAAATAGCATTTAACATTTACTTGGTGCAAGGGTTTTTCTCTCTTTTTTTCACTTTTTTCTCAAACACTTGTGGGGGAAGTTTTTCAAACCTGTTGCAGCATTCTAGTGACTATCAAACATCCTTAGACATTATTTTTCTGTCAAATTACTTTAAAAACACATGCATTTTCCATGAACGAGTCAGAAGACGAGCATCAGTTTGACTTCACGGCGTTTGAGGAGTTTTCTGACTCCATTGAGGGTCAATATGACCCCAATAAACTTTGCCTGCTCTCTGAATGAGAAACGGACAGCAAATTTCAAGAATAAATGAATGTTTAACCTGTATTTTGAGCCAAACACTGGAGGAGCATACACCCGTTTCTAAGACTAGAATAAGTGTAGAATTAGACATGTTTCAGAGGGTGTAAGTATTGATGGAAATCTAATCCCAGTATTGCTTCATCAACATCAACTCCTCAATCTCAGTTCTCTAGGAATTAACGAAAGCGTTCATTGTGTAAAAGCGTAGGAGTCTTACCGCTTTGACAAATAATGGCACATTTACGATTGCAGTTCTCATCATGCCAGTATCCATTCGAGTGAAGCATCACACAGTCTTGGTTTCCTCCGTAATTATCCGGCTGTTTCTTATGCCATCTGGTGAATGAAGGGCATTCGTTTCGAAAAGACCAGCGCCAGCCGTTCACATCGTCATAGAGCCTGATCCAAGTCTTAGATCCATTTTTAGCTCTTAACTTGTCGATTTCACTCCACTCTTCATCAGTCCGGGCAGTGGCTAAATCAAGGTAGTGCTTTTGACAGAAATCCTGAGCCTCTTTCCAAGTTTTCCTGTCTCTGACCCAAACATAATCATGCGAGCTGCACAGAAGGACCGAGAGAAAGCCTGTTTCAGAAGAAGTTCAGGTTCGTAAGAACAAAATCCGCTTTCAAGCAATCCACTAATTCGATAAAACCAAAGGCAATTATGAGAAAACTCTTTAGATGTAGGTCCTGCAGAGATGCACTTTTAATGCATTTCTCTTCTTTTCAGTATAGACACAGTTTCTCACATCCTTTAAAACACACTCACCTGAAAACAACACGAATCGAATCAGTCTGTCTTCCATCACTGAGCTCGGATCAGATTAGATTAGGTTAGTGAGCTCCTCTTTTCCTCTGCTAATAAATTGAAGCGTCCAAATTTGATTTGAAATATAGCATGACTGAGAAGTGAAAGCACACCCATTTTCTTTTGTGTATTTAAAGCAGCATCATCGCTAGTCTTCAACAACTGATAATAGAAATTCATAGTGCGAAGATTTGCTCGACTAATGATGCATATCAAATGTGTTTTTACCCAAATGCAGAAGAAGAAAGGAGTGATTTACATGAGAAATCATCCATCACGTGTCTCGGAGGAGCTTCGGTTCGGTCCAAATATAGAAAGTAGAATAATATCGAGTTTAATGGTTATTAACGACTGCTGGCCTCGAAGACAAAGCATCATCAATAATGTTGACTAAAATGCTGGATGTTCCTATGTTCGTTATATAATGCATGAACTACTGGATGAAAATCATTTCATAGATGGTATGATGAAACAATGAATTTCTTCAAAACCCAAAGAGGGGATAGTTTTGCAGGGGTTGGCCACAGACCACCGCTCTCTCCTTATCCTGACCGGTCTGTCTCTAGTTTAGTGTTTTGTTGTCGTTTGACACAATCAGTTTCCGTTTCTGGTCGACAAAGGCACTGATGACACTAACTGACCTTCACGTTTCCCAGACCTGAATCCAGATGAGATCTTCTGGGACGTTACGCGTCAGAGCATCCAAGGCTCCCCTGATCTCCAGGACACTTCTTTTCAATCAGTCTGGAGGAGCATTTATTCATAACTGTATGGCCTTAGCAAGGTTTATACTACTACAAAGCAACTGAATCTTTGAACCCTCAGTAAACACAGTTCCCAGGAGCCGTTCTCAAAGGAACACATTAAATCCAAACTAAAAGTTTGTGTAGAATGCCTTGGGACTTAATGAAATTAAGCGTGAGGACTTTAATGTGAGCACTGGGTTCACTTCAAAGTCAACTTCACGTATAACTCAAGTTGAACTGTACATTTCCTCAAGATGTCTATATTTAATCTAGTTCAACCAAACCCTTTCAAAAAAGTCCTGTGGTCTGAATCAGGAGAGAAATCTGCACGGATCAAGTACAAATGAAAACAGTCCATAGCAGAAACAAATGTGTCTTGATTTTAATGGGATGAGTTAAAAGTGTCTTTTATAATGGATATGAGCTGTTTGTCTTCTTCAGATGTCAACAGATGTGGTTTATTGGGATGTTTTTATCAGTGTTTGGACTCATACTGACGGCACCCATTCACTGCAGAGCATCCACTGCATTTCTCCAAATCTGACCAAGAAACCAATTCATTCTGATCTTGGATCAACTATCTCTTTCATTTATTTTTTATTTAAATCAGCAAATGTCACCATGTAAAGAATGCAGACATATTAAACATCAACATTATTACTCAATTGAACAAATATGTTGTCATTTTCACCTTCATTAGGGACTTATTTGCATAATGGTGATAAATGATACACAAATAAAACTCCTCTCTCATGCAAAAGTACAGGAAAATGAGCCTCTAGTGCTCATGCAAATCAGTGGAAGGGTTTGAGGTGGATATGAGCTCAACATATGGAGTAAATAAAAATAAAACATCTATACAAAAGACACATACATGCATGAGAATCACTTGTTCTCATGTATTGTGAACAGCATCTAAATTTGAGAGATTAAAAAAGCAAGGAGGAAACGTGAGGAATCTGTTCCTGATTGGATGTTGAGATGTGGGTGTGGCTCAGGAGGCGGAGCTGAACGAGAGCTTGCAGCCGATTGTGGGTGGGGCTTAAACACACAAGGGCTGAAAACTCTTTCATAAAGAGATGAGATGAAATGAGATCCACTTCTTTAAACCAATCGTGTCTGAAGAATTAGTTCAGACTGGGAGAGCAGACCACTTTGATTTAAGATGTTATTTTTCCAAGTGATCAGGGTTCATTTGACTGGTTAATGTGGTCACTACACCATCTGTCAGCTAAAGTCATTTAGAAATTGCTGATTTTACTGTAAGCAGCGCTAAACAACTCGACTGTTGTTGGCCCTAAAATTTTATAGTCTATTAGCCTCAGGAAAAAAAAAATCTCACAGACATATCTCCAAGGAAAGCTTGAAAATCTACTTTTAATGATCCGATTCTGTAATCTGTATGAAAGATGAATATCTCCCTGAAGGCCCCTGTGAAGAAGATGCTTAATTGTTTATAGATTTTTATTAAATGATCCCTTTTTTGCAATGTTTTTTTAAACATATATTCACAGTCATTGCTTTGCTGCCAGCTTTATGCATATATACAGTATATATATACATTAGAAGTGGATCAAAACCTTTCGTAAAACCAATATGCGTTCTTGTCAACTTTGATGAACTTCTTTGATCCATTTCTGTTCTGTTGACTAGTATATTAAAGACTAGTTATGGTTTAATTCCCCTACTGGAATGGACTGAATTAGATTGTGATGGATGGACTAACTTCACCTTTAACCTTTAACCGCTTGTTTGACGGCACAGGTTTCATCTGAGTTTGTTGATTTTCACTGGTAATGGTGGATTCACGTTGGTCACGTAAGGTTTTTTTTTATGTAGATGTCATGACTAGATGTTGCTGTTTTTTTGTGTTGATCATTTTGTCTCATTTTGTCCATACTGGTTAAATACAGGCTAACAAATACATTCACTTGTGTTTAATAGTTGTGAAAAAACATCTATTATCTTGCTGTTTGAATAAAGAACCTCATACTTCAGCTAAATCAGAATGTAAACCAGTAATCAGTCTTAGTGTTGTATGTACAGTACTAGACAAAAGGCTTTGCATAACGTAATGTATAAAGGTTCAAGTAAAGGAAATATGTTTAGAGAAGGAACTTAATCTACAGGTGGGAAGATCAGCCTTCAGTCGGTCTCCAGCAGGTAAATAGTATTTACTGTTCCTTTATAATATTGATATAAAGGGCTGAATTCAAATTTAGATAAAAAAAAAATAAATAAAAAAATCAAACAAACAGGCATTTCAGAATGGCATGAACAAAATCTGATATAGTATAGACAATAAATAAAGAAAAAATCAGTGCAGTTGTATTTTCTTAAATTTGCAAGTATAATAATCAAAGAAATATATATTTAAACTATTGAAAAATCAAGCTGAAACTTGTATGAATAAAGCTGTATTTCTTTAAATTAATTTTGATGAGTTACAGTAATGGGAAAAAACATGTTAAAGTTTGACTGCATTTGTTTTAGTGTACTCAACGATTAAAAAGACTTTATGTCATAATAAAAAGCATGAAAGTGTCTAAAAACACCAGTGTAGTATTCTTGTATGTTTCAGGGAGTAAACCCGTGAAGACGAGAAGACGCGGGACAAGATGTATCTGGTTTTGCTCGGTGAGTGAACGAAACGGATGGAAGGTTAGATCGTTAGACCGTCACAGACCACAGCCAATCACATCGTTTCTGCATACGACGCTCTGATTGGCTAAGCCTCGAAAAGTTGAAAAGGTTTCAATTTCTGCAGCGATTCAATCCGCGACACGCGTTAGAGGAAACGAGAGGCATTGATGCCGACGCAGTATATTATAGCAGCTACATTTTTCCCGAAGGGCGGAAACTGGGCGGTGTGTCCCGGCTTTGGGAAATACACCAAAAAGACACGAACTGTAAGAAACCTCACGGTAGTGGTATGCGGCCTGAAAGCCCACCGCCTCGGATTCATGAGTACAGAAAGAAATAGTGTGTTAGAGCCGTTTGAAGTAAAAGCAGCCTAAAACTGTGAAAGAAAACCCCTCCAGACTGAATTATAAGGAATTTATGCAGCAAACACAATGTGATTTCTGTACCTGAATTATTTAGTGCTTTCTATGTAGTTAGGTTGGTTTTTGCTGTGGGATCAAAATCAAAATAGAGATTCATTGCAATCGTTCGAGAAACTCCACTTATATGGTCGAGCAGAACATTGCTTTTAGAAATGGGACGCGTTTTGCCAAAATTGAAATCATGACAGTGTTTTTTTGTGCATATCACACAGCCCTAACAGGAATCGTGTCGAAGGCGTCTGGAGAGCCGTATCGGTTCGTCGTGATCCAAGACCCAAAGACCTGGACAGAAGCTCAGTCGTACTGCAGAGAGGAACACGTGGATCTGGCGACGGTTCAGAGCGACGAAGACAGAGCCAAACTGAAGGAGGCAGCGAACGACGAGAGCTTTCAGTCTTTCGCCTGGATCGGCTTCTACAACGGCGTCCTCGCCTGGCGCTGGTCGTATCTGAACGCGGCGAGCAGCTTCACGAAGTGGGAGTCCTGGGAGCCGGACACGTCCCGCACCGAAGAGGCCTGTGCGTTCATAGACGGAAACCGGCTCTGGGGAGATGCGTCCTGTACTCAGGAAAAATACTTCTTCTGTCAAACTGGTAAGAAATTATACAACACTTATAATCTGGAGGAATGGGAGAAAAAACAATATTGAGAGACGAGAGGGGAAGCCAGACGACGAGCAAGAGTCCAGACGCTCCAGTAAAGAGAAGAAACTGGGTAGAAGCTAAATAACACTCTGCAGCTAGATCAGAGACTGAATAGAGTTTAAATAGACAGAATAATAAGATGACAAGCTAATCAATTACCACGGAAACTAGCAGAGTGAAACATCAGAACAGGCATTTCAAAATAAAAGTCCTCAGACAACAAGACAGGGGAGCATTGACTGTAATCGTGACCGTCTCACAATTGAGAATTTAAACTCTAAAAAAGAAAGAATTGTGAAAAGTTGAAATTACCTTCTACAATTACATGGTTTTCTTTTCAGAATTTTCCCAGAATAGACAACCAAAGTCTGATCTATAAAAGAAATTTGCAGCTATGAGGAAAGAAATAGTCAGAAATGGGAGATAAACAGCTGCAAGTAGAACAGACTTAAAAGACATAAACTTAGAATTCAGAGAATCAAAGATACAATTTTTTTTTTTTTTTTTTCAATTTCAGAATTTAAAGAAAAAACTCTTGGGAATGTAAGAACGTTCTACTAATACTCTCAGGTTTATCGCATTTTTTCAGTAGAAAGTATAAGCTAGCTCACACTGACCTCAGGATAAAACTCAAATAACACTTAAATAAACCATCTTAAGATATGATATACACAAAGTAGATTTATTATGGTGTTATAAATAACAATACTCTTACAATTTAAGTTATAATCCTAAACATATAAATTGTATTATAATCGTTTTTACTATTATTCATGAACACGTTATAAGGTTTTATAACGCATTATGCATGCACTATAATGCTTTAAGTATTATAAACACAGACTTGATAGAAAGTGAGTCACTTGCAGTGAGCACAAACCTGACTCCTTACAGACAAGAGCCAGACTCAAGACAAGTTTAAGTTCATCCAGACGAGCCTGAATTGGCGTGAAGCTCAGGTTTACTGCAGGACGCTGTACACGGACCTGGCCACCGTCACAGACGACAGCGAGAACACGCCCTCGCCGATCTGATGTATAAAAACAATGTCTGGGAAGCCTGGATCGGCCTGTCCAAGAACCTGTGGCTGTGGTCGGACGGGACCGGCGTGTCGCGGGCCTCGTGACGTGGGAGTCTGGACAGCCTGATAACGTGAACGGAGACGAGGTGTGCGTGTGCGGGACCGGCGGACAGACGGGCGGACGACGCCTGCTCCACCCGCCCGGCCGTTCTACTGTAAAACATGTGAGCCTGGAAGAGCGGCGTGTTTCATCGTCAGGCCAGAACTCAGACCTTATCAGAAAATCGTTAGTTTGCTCGCTTTCTTAAAGATTTCAATCCAAAAGCATCGATGTTTTACAACAATAAGTGATGCATTTATCATAATGAATTAATTTATCTGTATTTTGGCAAACAGAAACAGAGCATTATTTCTTAAAAGAAAGAGGACATACCCTACAGTGTAGATCATTATTTTCCCGTTAACGACGAATCACGCTCAAGATCCGAGGTGACGGTGGAAACACTCAATAATCTGACTTCTGCATGATTCATCGATTGCGATTTAACACGTTCGCTTTTGTCTCTCAAAGACGATCTTATGAAAAAACAGCTTGTGAGAGTGTCCTTCAAATCATCTGGACATCTGGACCCATCTGCAGCGATGCAGGCCTTCGAGGAGAAGGTGAGGTGCGACTACTATAGAGTTATCAGTATTACACACTATATATTTTTAGTATCTCACATTAAGTGCTGGACATCAGTAGATTGATGTGTTTGACTGATGCTCATGTCTTCAGATGAATCAGATCCTCTCAGATCAGGGAATGAACGCTGGATCCAGCGTGACGTGGAGAGTCCAGCCCGACGGGGAGATCTTCCAGCAGACAAACACCACAGAAACGAGGCCATCGGCGTGTGAAGAGCATGATGAGACGCTCTCCAACGTGTAAAGACAAACTCATTCAGATGGGTAGTTATTATACATTTTTAACACTGTATATATTTCACATTGTTAATGATATATTACTTTACATATTGTTACATTTATTAAAAACAGTCTAGTGTTGGGTTATTTTATAATAAATTAAAAACAACTATTGTTTGTGTATTTTCAAAGGTGTATTGGATTAAGGGACTTTCTCAATAACAGTTATGGGAGCACAAGATTTTCCAGTTACATAATACAATTCTATAATCAGAATCGAAATAATTGTTGGGTATGTTTAGACATGCAGGAATTAGTTTGAAATATATAGAGAGATATATCTGCTCCAGGAGAACGGCGCCCATCACACCACTAAATAAAACCCACTTTCAATAAGGTTTCGATTATAATCATTAACTATATTAACGATAATAGAACTTATTAATCTTGGTCCTCTCTCTCTCTTTCTCAAGTTAACATGAACACTATTTTTATAGCATTTATGATATAGTTCATTTTATGTTTGAAATTGATTTCTACATCACTCATTAAATATTCTAGCTAATTCACATCAGCTCCTACGCCATCAACTAACTAAACTAAACGTTTGTTTTTCATCAACGCAATACTGAATATATTTGTTGTAAATATTTTGCAAGTTTTGAATTAACTAATTAAACCTATACTGTTGAACTAGACTAGTTAACATGAACCATAATTATTATTGAACCATATTATTGCTAATGTTACGATCAGAATGTATTGATGCATTATTCAAATATAAAGTTGTATGTTATCTTTATTAATGTGCTAGTCCCGTCAATCTATCGTTATGTGTCTCTAATTATCGTAATTATCTCTCCTTTATACGTCTGGTTCAGTTAGTGTTTGTTTGGTGATGTTTACCTCTTAGTGGATTATTAAAGTCTGTTTTTTGTGAATTCATATTCTTCTTCTGACCTTAACACAGGAGATGAACCCCAACACAAATAGTGAATAGATGAAAAAGCTTCTTTAACACTTTAATTGATGTCAAAGCATGTCCTGTCTCCTCTGATTCTCCACCGTGATCCGCTCTGAACGTCTTACGGCATCATTCAGACGGGTCTCTGTGAATAAAATAAGGAAAAAAATCCTTATTTGTCCAGAAGAGCAGAAGTGTGTTTTGTGTAGTTCATCAGAGGTTTGCTCGGCAGGGTTTGTTAAATATCAGCGCGTTCCCACATTCGTCCGTCCTGAAGAGCTTGGTCAGCTCCACCAACTACAATGTCCAGCAAAACATCTGAATAATCAGAGACACTGACACCAACACTGAGGCCTTAACGAAATCCTATAATGTATATAATGGATCACAGCAGATCAGTCGTAATGTTCATGTATATCCATGATGCTGTAATACTACAGTAGAGGAACAGCTCGAGTGAAACTCTCACTCTCAGGCCATCCAAAATTACAAAGAAGAAGACATTGAGGTCAGCTGACTGAACACATTAACCAGTCATCAACTTGGTAAAAACATCTTAAACCAGAATAAAGTGGTTGACTGCTCTTTTGAGTTGGGCAGGTCGAGTTTGATTGGGTTTTTTTCTCTTCAGGTTAAAGTGTTTAAATTGTTTAAACCCACCCACAATCCACTTTCATTTAGCCACGCCCACATCAATCAATCAATCATTTTTATTTATATAGCTCTTTTAACAACACAGTTTGCATCAAAGCACTGTACAGTATAAAGTAGAAGAATACAATGACAGGG
Organism: Puntigrus tetrazona; assembly: GCF_018831695.1. Classification (NCBI taxonomy): domain Eukaryota; kingdom Metazoa; phylum Chordata; class Actinopteri; order Cypriniformes; family Cyprinidae; genus Puntigrus; species Puntigrus tetrazona. The sequence continues at coordinate 5,086,783 of NC_056705.1, forward strand.
ATGTATAATGAAGAGATTCTTATTAAATGCAGGACTATAATGTGATAAGAGCTCGCTCAAGTATTGAGGAGCTAAACCATTCAGGGCTTTATAGATAATTAATAAGATTTTAAAATCTATCCAGTGTTTGATAGGGAGCCAGTGCAGTGTTGACAGAACCGGGCTAATATGATCATACTTCCTAGTTCTAGTAAGGACTCTGGCTGCTGCGTTTTGGACTAGCTGAAGTTTGTTTATCAAGCGTGCAGAACAACCACCCAATAAAGCATTGCAATAATATAACCTTGAGGTCATAAACGCATGAATTAATATTTCTGCATTAGAGGTTGAAAGCATAGGTCGTAATTTAGATATATTTTTAAGATGGAAAAACACAGCACATCTCAACATCCATCTCTCACGTCAAAATCCAGACACATTTTAGAGCTTTTTTTATTCATTATGGATTATGTTCTCACGTTTTAGTTTGAAGCACCCTGCTGGATTATTCCGATCTCCTGTCTTCTCCAGATGTTACCTGATGGACTGGAGCGGTGTGGATTATTGTGATGTTGACGGCACCCATTCACTTCTATTACTGAGACACTGATGCAGAGACAAACCTGATGAAGAAACACACTCATCTTAATCTTCTACAGCATGATACTTTTTGGGTGAAATGTAGTTATTTCACGTATCGTGTCTAATTTTGTGTGCCTATGCAGAACATTCTTTTAAAAGACATTTTAAATCTGATGAGTTTTTAATTTCCTGATTAAAAACAGGTTAATAAACACTTTCATTTGCGTTTTATATTTGTAAAATAAACAATACATTTTCCTGCTCAATGGTGCTATTTGAATGAATGTAAAACAGTCAAAGCATCTTACGCACAGTATTACACAGAAGAGTTTGCATAACGTAATGTATAAAGAGTAGGGTAGATAGTAAAAGAGAGGTGTGCTGAGAGAAGACACTCGATCTTTGGCTCCAGAGCAGATTAATTAGGGTTTGTTGTGATTTCTAAGGCTGTAAAAAGTAAAAAAAAAAACATACTCTACTTAAATATTTATATATTCAAAGTGTTTTTAACTTGCATCGAAGGAACTTAAAGAAAAGTAACGAAAACATGTCATAATTGTTTGCACCTGACTATTAAAAATACTATTTTAGCAAAAACTGGTGAATCTAGTCAAAATCATTGCAGAAAACTAACCAGCCTGTCCTTTATTTATTTCTTTGAAGAAACCTGTGAAGAGATGATGATGCAGAACAAGATTCAGCTTGTTGTTTTTCTCGGTGAGTGTTCTTGTAACAGAAACCGATGTCAGATCAGGAGTTTAGATCAACTTTACACTATTGATTTTCCTGCAGCAGGAATCGTGTCGAAGGCGTCTGGAGAGCCGTATCGGTTCGTCCTGATCCAAGACCCAAAGACCTGGACAGAAGCTCAGTCGTACTGCAGAGAGATATACGTGGATCTGGCGACGGTTCAGAGCGACGAAGACAGAGCCAAACTGAAGGAGGCAGCGAACGACGAGAACTTTCAGTCTTTCGCCTGGATTGGTTTCTACTATGAAGACCTCAGCTGGCGCTGGTCGTATCAGCACACGGCCATCAGCTTCATGAAGTGGGAGTCCTGGGAGCCGGACTTGTCCAACACAAACGCGGCCTGCGTGACCGTCAATAAATTTGGAAAATGGGGTGATGATTACTGTAATAGTCCAAAATATTTCTTTTGCCTAACTGGTAAGATATTATACAACACTTAAGTCCGGCTTTAATCTGTATATCTCAGGTTTGCCCATAGATCTCTTGGGTTTTCCAAAATTTCCACAATCAGAGCAAATTTAAATTTTTTATACATCTTTAAAAAATCTTCACTGAAGATCAGAGGAGCTTTTTCTAATTCATGTTGTATATTATCTCTTTCATATTCTATTATTATTATTTTTATTGTTTGTTTTTATTTAGTTTTTTCATATTTTCTTTCATAAGTTTCAAACTTTTGGTAAAGTTTGACTTCATAAATTATCATCTGAATCATTTAATAAATATAAATATACCTACATTTTTGTCACAATTCAGTAAAAGCAAAGCTTAAAAAGGAGCAAAAATGGCAAAAGAAATACATATATATATATATATATATATATATATATATATATATATATATATATATATATATATATATATATATATATATAAAATAAAAAAAAATATTTAATTGAGATGGATGAGAAACCAAACCGTTCCAAAAGGGTTATTATTTTAAACAAAAAAAACTGTGAATAAATATGAACTGAAATTAAATGAAACTTCAAATGATTAGTGCTTTGACACCAATCTGTATTGTTAAAAGCACTATAAAAATAAGTCATTGATTGATATTTCTTAAGGTACTACCTAGAACAAATTAATAATTAACAAAAAAACAAAAAATGCATATTTTGAACCGAAAACTAGATTTGTGTGTGTGACACTAAATTATCACTGAATTATCACTTTCTCTGTCCTGACCACAACTCTCCTCCTTGCAGACAAACAGGACAAGCTCCAGGACAAGTTTCAGTACAACGAAAAGAGCATGAGCTGGAATGACGCTCAAGCGTTCTGCAGGACGCACGAAAGAGACCTGGCCACCATTACAAACGACGCAGAGAACACGTTCGCTCGCTAAAGTGATTTGGGGCAAGGGCGACTGGAACGCCTGGGTCGGCCTGCACAAGAACCTGTCGCAGTGGTACTGGTCAGACGCGGCCGCGTGACGGGGTCTTCCGTGGAGTGGGTGAAGCGGGTCAGTACCAGCGCGGTTAAAGGCTGTGTGAGAGCCGACACCGACGGACTGATGGCCGACGACAACTGTTCGCTTCCACTGCCCTTCTACTGCCGCGAAAACACCAAAATACAGAGACTGAGGGTCACCGTCAAATCAGACGGACATCTGGACGAATCGGCAGTGAGGGAGGCCATAGACACGAAGGTGAGAAGATGAAGAATCATTAATGTGATTTACAGATTGGGAAACATTACTGAAAAGGCTCAAAAAATGTTATTTTTCTGACCCCACTGACAGATTTTCCTTGTATTAAGCAAAAGCTCCCTTTAAGTACATTTCTGTTCTTGTTTGGCGTGACGTCCAAAAACAAGACAATACTGATCGGTTTTAGGTAGCTGAAGTCTGATCACCGATGTAATCCGGTCTCTAGATGAAGCAGATCTTCTTGGAGGATGACATCTACAGCATGACGTGGAGCGTCCAACCTAACGGGAAGATCTTCCAGCAGCAGATCGAAAACACCTCACAGGAGACAGCGGCGGCGTGTGAAGATGTCGGTCCGATGTAACGGATAACCAGACAGGAATTTATAATAAATGAGATTTTATGTTTAACACCATCACTGAAGTCGTACAGCTGGTGATTGGTTTTGCATACAGTACAGGCGCTTATGAACCTCATTTATAAAAGGCATTTGAAATATTACTATCAGTTTTTCGCACTAAAAAAAGTCAGCTGTACTTAGTGTCCATGCATGCATTGGTTTTAATCAATGAATCTATCACAAAAATAATAGTCTAGTGTATTATTTTCATCCTGCGACTGTGACGGTCTTGCCTGGGCGGCCTCTGCAATGCTTTGTGAACTCTGCACAATGGAGACAGTGTGTATAAATAGGGTTTCGCACGTTCGTTGAGAATAAACCATTCCACAGCAATGCTTCGTTAACTCTGCTCTGTTTATTCGAAAACAGCTCTTTCAATTCTGTTTCTTGAATTCTTTTTAACTTTGTGATCGTATAGTGTTTGTTTTAGATGTTAACAATTTCTTTATACGTGACACATTTTCAATTACTTATAAAGCACATGAGTAGAGATCCTAAATATAATACAGAGCAATACAATTAAACCGTATTATAAGTGAAACATCCCCACCTAGCGGAGAATTTGAGCAACACATTTTGAATCAAATAATTTAACAACTTTTAACAACATATTCAACAACATACCTGCACAATGGAGACAGTGTGTATAAATAGGGTTTCGCACGTTCGTTGAGAATAAACCATTCTACATAAAACACAACACACAAACAGATTACAATCGGCCTCGTAATATAATCTCGTTATAACTCGACATCAAGCAACACACTCGACGCCAAACATAACTTAACAGAGTCTCAACATGTTCATTGAGAGATAACGTCACTATAAAGCAAATATTTGTGTGATTTGAACACTTATTAATGGTAATTCTCAGACCGCGACACACGTGCAACTTACCCACAGCAATGCTTCGTTAACTCTGCTGTGGGCGGTCCCTACTCCACACGCTAAATTACATCCTGCACCAAGTAGATGGCGCTGTCCCCATTTATGCAGTGATTTTACATTTGCACTCCGTTACATGCACCCCCCTAAAATTATGCTAAACTGGGGAAGCGCCTATACAGTTAGAGAGCTTAACACCACAAGAACCAGAGAAAGGTAACAAAAGCAAGACAAAAAATAGTTGTGAGAATGTCCTTGAAACACTTCAGTGTGAATGTCAATTACAAAATTCCTCCATAGGAAGTGTGCAAGTATGGACTGGTACCAAAATCCATGCAAAACACAGACTGAAGAGATGCCCTAAACACCTCTCTTTATATACACTATTCAAGGATTGAGAAGTCAACTTCTTAAGAAAGATCTCAGCTCAAAAATTACAATTCAACTTGTAACCATGAAAATTACCCATGAAAAGGTTTTTCACCACATCAAAAAGAGAAATTACTGAAGGTGATGAATCATGCACAAACTGATTATTCATCTCACAGATCAATCTTTGTGGAGGTTTAATGGTCCTACCAGCTCTAGTTCTAATTGCGTCTGTTGGAATGAGTTCTGGTTGAGTACAAATTACAGGGTCAACTGTATCCAGAACAGGGTTATTGTCTACTTGTGAAGGTGGAAAAACTGGCATAGTCGAAGAGTGCTGTGAGGAACTCTGGCCTAACTCTTCATCAGGGACTAGTTTGTCATTCAACACATGTTGAAGGTCACTTCCCTGTTCAGTGGATACTGAGCTGTTACAGGTATCAGAGTCTGCTTTCGAATTGGAATTCTGAACATCCAAAGAACACTGAACTCCGGACAAGGCACTTGAGTTACTCTCATTTTCGGGGCAGTTGGGCTGATCAGACTGCATAACCCAGTGAGCCGTTCTTGTATCATTGTCAGGATGATCAGGCAAGTCTGAGGTCAAATCAGTTGAATGAGATGGTAAATCAACTTCATCGTTGTACAGAAAGTTAACAGGTAGTAAAAGGTTCCTGTGCACAATCTTTCTCTGTCCGTTTCTGTGTCTTTTATCCGATAGACATTTATTGGTGATCTCACAGACATCACTTCGTAGAGGTTTGACTCCCACTTATCTGCGATTTTTCTTTTCCACGCTCTCCACGATTCGCCAAAAGGACTCTGTCACCGACAGTCAAAGGTGATCCTTTTACTTTCCGATTGTAGATTCTTGCATGACGAGCTTGCTCAGTAGAACTGTGCTTCTGTGCAATTTTGCAGCTTCGCGAGGTCACATTTAAGCTTGGATCGAAATCTGAATACTTCACAACAGTATCATCTCTGAGAACATGCTGGAACATCACATCGATGGGAAGGCGTGGGACTCTCCCGAACATTAAATAGAAAGGCGCAAAGCCTGTGGTCTCGTGAACGGTGCAGTTATAACAGAAAGTCAGCATCTGCAAAGACTGTGGCCACTTGGCTTTGGACTGAAGAGGTAAGGATCTTATCATGTTCCCTAAGGTTCTGTTGAAGCGTTCCGTGATTCCGTTCCCCATTGGGTGGTAGGGGGTGGTGTGTGATTTCTTAACACCTGCCATATCCAGCAACTCCTTCATCAATTTGCTCTCAAAGCTCGGGCCTTGATCCGAATGCACACGCATCGGGAATCCGTAAACACAGAAGAGACCGTTCCATAATCGATGAGCAACCTGCTTTGCGGACTGGTTCTTACAGGAAAAGCGTAGGCCATTTTGGTGAAATGGTCTGTTGCTACAAGAACATCCACGCTCCTGTTATCACCCTGCTCCGCTGTCCAGAAATCGATGCAGATGAGTTCCATCGGCTCAGAGGTGTGAATGTTCTCAAGAGGTGCACGATCTCTTGGTTCAGGGGTCTTGCCTCACGAGACACCGCATACAGTTTTCACATAATTTGCTATGTCGCGTTGCATGCCTGTCCAGAAAAACCTTTGTCTGGCCAACGAGAGTGTCCTGGAGCGACCTTGATGACCAGCCGCATCATGCAGACCATGAAGCACTTGTTGTTTCAGAGTATCTGGAACGACGAATTGATACAGCTTTTTGTTCATATGATTGTCTCTTTTAACTCTGAAAAGCATGCCATCTCTGATGTTAAGTTTATTCCAATGCCTAAGAAGCCTTATGACAGGACGAGGCTCATTAGCACGTTCATGTTTGTCAGGGCGTCTGTGTCGTTGAACATAAAAGAGAGCTCTGCTCACAGTGTCATCCTGTTCTTGTGCAGCTGACAGAGTGCTTGCAGTGAGTGCCGTAGTCTGGTCCATATTGAAGAAGTGTGGAATGGATTCCACGCCCATCATCTGTCCTACACCGCCAGAACAATGTGCGTCCAATACTGCAGCTACATCCTGCGAACTCAAAGCACCTGGGGACGTTAGACATTGGCCACTAACTCCAGCTGTATCAGAGGATCATCAGCAGAACTTAATGCTTGACAGTTTGTGGTAAGACGGAAAGAATCTTGGACGACTTGATCTACAACTCCATTAACCTGATTGAGCAAAGAGTGGTAAGGTTCTGTGACAAGTCGATGACTTACACTTGACTGGACGAAAGGCTCCTGCTCAGGCGTCAGCGACAATGTTCTTAGAGCCAGGTGCGTATTTTAGGTCAAAGCTGAAAGAGGCTAATTTAGCAACCCAGCGTTGCTCACATGCATCAAGGCGTGGCTTGGTGAGTATGTAAGTGAGGGGATTATTGTCCGTCCAAGCTGTAAAATGACGGCCCTTCAACCAATAATGGAACTTGTCGCATATCGCCCACTTGAGCGCAAGGAATTCTAGCCTGTGAGCCGGGTAATTCATCTGGGAACGAGACAACGTCTTGCTAGCAAATGCCACGGGCCTAGCTATAGTGCCACCCTCAGGAATCTGAGAAACAACAGCTCCCAAGCCGTCAAACGAGGCATCTATAGATAATATGAATTCACGGTTAAAGTCAGGGTGTGCTAGCGTTACGCTTCTGAGAAGATCCTCTTTCAAGGTGTCAAATGAATCCTGGCATTTGTCAGTCCAGTCTGTAGGTGCGAGCTTGGTGCACATAGCTTTTGAGCTAAGCTTCCTTCTCCTCCCTCTAGAGCCTCTCGTGTCAGTCTTTGAGATGAGATCGAATAAAGGCTTGGCTTTGGCAGAACATCGCTCTATAAAATGTTGGTAGTATAATACCATGCCTAAGAAAGATCTAATTTTCTTGTGGCACGGAGTAGCTCCATCAGAATCCATCAAGTTAACTGCTTTAACATCTGTGATGGCCTTTATTTTCCCAGGGTCTGTTTTGACGCCATCTTCACAAATGACATGGCCAAGAAACTTAACAGATTTTCTCAAGAAATGGCACTTTTTAGGAGATAGCTTGAGATTGTGGGCTTTGAGTCTTGAAAACACCATCTCCAGCCTTTCAAGAGCAACCTGCTCGTTGGGGGCAAAGACCATGAGATCATCGAGATAACAAAGTAAGCTTGTGAAGTTCTTATCACCAAAGATTGACATCATCATGCGCATGAATGTAGCTGGACTGTTGCAAAGGCCTTGGGGCATCCTGTTATATTCATGCAGCCCAAATGGTGAAGAGAAAGCAGTATATTTCCTATCGTCCTCATGCAAAGGAACATTATAGAAGCCTGAGGTAAGGTCCATAGTCGAGAAGTAAGCGTTTCCTCCAAGAGCAGCTAAAGCGTCTGACTGGTGTGGCAGAGGATGGGCATCTTTTACAGTCCTGGCGTTCAGCCATCGAAAGTCAGTACAAATCCTCAAATCACCGTTCTTTTTCCACACCAGGACGAGGGGGGAGGCGTACTCACTGTTTGATTTTCTGATTATTCCTTTCTCTTCCATTTCATCCAGCGCTACTCTCAGCTTTTCATAATGTCCAGGCGGTACCACGACGGTAGGGGAGGCGAAAGGGTCTGTCGTCGATTAGGCGGATCCGATGTACAAAATCTTTGGCTTCGCCACAGTCCATTTGTTCCTCGAAAATATGGACTCATATTTCTTCACAAGATGGAGTAATTTCATCTTCCATGTTGAAGGCACTTCACAAGCTGTTAGATCCAAGTCGTTCAATCCCAAATCATTCAAGGTCTGTACCATCTCGTCTTCAGATTCCTGGGAGCCATCATCATGTTGAAAGTGTTGAACTTGAGACTTAATATAGTCACTCTCTGGGAGATCTTCAACAGCGATGCAAGGAGAAACATCCGCAATCTTTGCATTTCTTCTCAATGTCAACACACTGTTTGTGGGATTTATAACTTTCACAGGTATCCAGCCGTCACCCCATAAAGGTGTAATGACTCGACCCACCATGATCTGCTTAGGGCCACATTTGGATTGGGTAGGCTCCACCAATACTGTACTACCCACAGACATCACAGAGTTGACGGGAAGCTTGCCCCATACAAGGTGTTCAGTTTGGGGTTGAAGCGTGACACAGTGCTTGAGTTTAACAGTACCAACTTTCTCAGGTACGTGATCACCTCTCCATCGCTGTGTATTGGACAGCAAGGAAATGAACTCTAAACACTCCTTTTGTCCATTACTGCTTGGTAGTGAAATCAATTTCCAGTAGTCATCCGTATTTTTCAGAATAGTCAGCAGGCTCTTGATGACGTTGCTGCCCAAGATCATCTCATCAGTCTGGCCTGGAACAATCAGCACAGGTACTATCATTTTACATCCGTAGACACAGATGGACAAATCATACATTGCCGTTGGTGTGACACGATGACCACCACATCCAATAATCACAACATCATCGGCAAAACTCTTTGACAATGTAGAAGCACTTGCTAGCAGCTTAGCTTCAGCTGCCTCACTGAGAGTGCACGCCATTGAGCCACTGTCGAGTAATGCAGTGAAAGACGGACCATTTTCCACAGATACAGCAGTGTAGAATAACGAATCGGCTCTAGGAACTCGTTGTATCCCTTGAAATACAGCTGTTTTCTCAGGTGAGACACTGGATTTGTTCTTCTCAAAAATAGACTCATAATCTTGTGTGGCAAACATTGGAGGATTATCAGTTTGGTCTGCACTAACCTCCTTTACGCACAGACCTGTCAGTTTTCCTGATGAGGCTGAGGTGACCGTCTCCACCTAGGGCAGGACCGTCTGGAATGACCTGGTGACTGACACTGAAAGCATAGCCGATGCTCACGACAATGAGTTAAGGCAGAGTGGGAAGCGTCGTGCAGATAGAACATGGCAAGGCATCAAAACCTTCAATCCTAGGAAGTCTGCTGTAAGGCTGCTGTTTAGGACGGGACTGAGTTCTGTTAGTATTGGTTAGCAGGACCTTTTCAAGCATGTCGATGACCTTTTCAAGAGCAGATAAATCTGGACTTTTCTGTTGTTCGCACATTGAAGGAGCAGGCGCTGGAACTGAATTAACATCAATCTTGTTAACGAAACTCTTTCACTGTGGCTGCGATGCACTGTACTGGTGGCTTTGAGCGATAAGTCAGATTGATAGTCATTAAGGACGGCCTGAACTTCATGGGCTGACCACTTGTCAATCGGCTTGGATCTGAAGGTCAAGGCTAAGTCTTTACTTGGGCAGTGTCTGATAAACATGTGAACTATTTCCACATGGGGCTTGTCAAGTGTTTTACCTTGCTCTCGCAGGCATTCAGAGGCAACATCCGCTGCTTTGTTGAGTCTCAACCAGTAGTCGTATGGGTTTTCATCCTCTTCAGGTAAGGTAGTATAAAAGTCGGCAAGAGGAACTGGAGAGTAATGATTAGAGCTGAAATGTTTGCGAAGCAGGCTGTAAACGGAATTTGGGCAGACAGCAATTGCAGAATCACAATTTCTGATCCAGAACTTGACTACATCTTTTGCTTTACCACGAAGGTGTACTAGGATTTCTTCCACATGTTCATCAGCACTCATACTGCTCTTTTTAACAAATGTCTTCATGAGATCCTCCCATTCCTCAATTACAATCGTGTCAGAGCTATCCCCTCTGAAGGAAGGCGGCTCCTTGACTTTCCTGTGCTGAATCACTTGGTTTTGAGACACATTTAACATGCTTGAAGGTTGAGTAGTCCTATCATCAGTGTGCTGTTTACTTGGTGTGTCAGTGTCTAAGCTATAAGGACTGAGATGAGACATAATGTTGTCTGCTAATTGTTGGCCAATCTGATGAACAATTGAAGTCATCTGCCCTAACATGTCATGCACGCTATCACTGTTAGGTGTTGAAGCGCAGGCTGCTCTGTGATTGACATCTGACTGTGTGTCATCATACTCTCTGCCAGGCCTACAACTATCGTTAGCACTGGGACTGTTCATTGAAAAGGGAATTGGAAACCCTAAAACCCCTCTACCTCTGCCTACTGGACCAGGAGTACATTGGTCAGGTAAAACCGTTTACTATTACTCATCATAGGCAGCAAAGTTTTCAAAAAAAAAAAAAAAAAAAAAAAAAAAAAAAGTACATACACATGCAAAAATTAATTCAATATAGATGAGCAGAGCAAGAAGCCGAAAAAGGATAAAGCAGTGAGTCCCTTGATTTCGAAAGGCTGTGGACTGATGATGAACTGTTCCAACGATGATGAATGCTTAAAGTCCGTAAGAGTCAACACGGTGATCACGCTCAGCTTGCTTGAAGACCGACCCACGGCAACACAGCGGCATCACAACTTCGGGCACCAATGTGACGGTCTTGCCTGGGCGGCCTCTGCAATGCTTTGTGAACTCTGCACAATGGAGACAGTGTGTATAAATAGGGTTTCGCACGTTCGTTGAGAATAAACCATTCCACAGCAATGCTTCGTTAACTCTGCTCTGTTTATTCGAAAACAGCTCTTTCAATTCTGTTTCTTGAATTCTTTTTAACTTTGTGATCGTATAGTGTTTGTTTTAGATGTTAACAATTTCTTTATACGTGACACATTTTCAATTACTTATAAAGCACATGAGTAGAGATCCTAAATATAATACAGAGCAATACAATTAAACCGTATTATAAGTGAAACATCCCCACCTAGCGGAGAATTTGAGCAACACATTTTTGAATCAAATAATTTAACAACTTTTAACAACATATTCAACAACATACCTGCACAATGGAGACAGTGTGTATAAATAGGGTTTCGCACGTTCGTTGAGAATAAACCATTCTACATAAAACACAACACACAAACAGATTACAATCGGCCTCGTAATATAATCTCGTTATAACTCGACATCAAGCAACACACTCGACGCCAAACATAACTTAACAGAGTCTCAACATGTTCATTGAGAGATAACGTCACTATAAAGCAAATATTTGTGTGATTTGAACACTTATTAATGGTAATTCTCAGACCGCGACACACGTGCAACTTACCCACAGCAATGCTTCGTTAACTCTGCTGTGGGCGGTCCCTACTCCACACGCTAAATTACATCCTGCACCAAGTAGATGGCGCTGTCCCCATTTATGCAGTGATTTTACATTTGCACTCCGTTACACGACCGCTCCAGTGTTTAGAGATGTCGTCAAACTTCCTACATCTACTGTAAAACTAAATTTATTGATCAGCAATAATATAAACGCAATAAACTGTTTTGGGTCCCACTTTAGATCAGGCGACCATTAAATACTGTGTACTTGCATTTAAATTAATCTTTTGTGTACGTTCAGTCTTATCTTCTGGTGTGGTTTCGGTGGATGTTTGTCTTCACGAGGGAGAAGGTAGATGTAGTGAAGCTGAAGTCAGATGAAGTCTGAGCATCGAAACTGAGATTATTCAATAAACTCTGCTTGTTTTACCATCACTTTGTCTCCTGCGTCTGGTTTTCTTGGCAGACCGAATCCTATTAATATGGTTCTGACACCTGAATTAAGACGTTTTCACCTGAAACGTCTTGCACAGTAACAACTCGTGATTTACATCAAGTATTATTAAGAGCAGCTACATAACAGATGGGTTTATCTGGTTCATTTGCAGCGTTACGCCTCCATTCATCTGCAGGTTTACATCATCCAAATGAGTTTACATGACATGTCATCAGTGGTGGAGCCTGTTGTCCCTGGAAGTCTCCCTTGAGGAAGCACCTTCTTTCTCAGGAGATGGGCGCAATTTGGCAAACGTGTCCCGATCTGAGGAAGCCACACGCCTGACTTCTGGACGGGATGCGGTTGACCTCTCCGGCTTTCCCCAGGTCATGATGGATCACTCAGGCTCCCTCTACAAGGCAGGCCATGCTTTGACCTCCTATTCTCCTTCAGTAGATTGACCCTAAGAGACATTTTTCCCAGACGCGTCCTGGCCAGGATTTCTACATTACCTAAAATATCTGTGATTTGGTTTTGCGTGCAGACCAATCGTTTTATGACATCGGTTCCTTAAGCTCTCGAGGTACTTTGAATCAAAGCATTACAGAAATCCTGGCAAGGACGCGTCCGGGGGAAAATGTCACGTAAGGTCACCCTATCCTTCGGGGAACGAGGGAACGTTCTCCAACACCTCATACACATATACGCCAAATGAGATATTTCAAGCATCTAAATGCATTTTCTCTTCACAAGTTAACTGATAAGTGTAAAATTCAAATTCAAATTTTATTTGTCACATACACATACATACATGGTACGACATGCAGTGAAATGTTTTTTATAACCGTCCAGCATCAAAATAGAAACAGAAAACAGAATTTAAATATATATAAATATAAAATATATGTATAAAAATGTATAAAAAGTGTGCAAAGTTTAAAAAATAAAAAAGTGTAAATAAGTGTAGAATATAAAAATATAAAGTGTAAATGTAAAGTGTCTGTGCGAATGTCCAGTGCAAAGTGGCTAGTGCAATTGTCCAAAGTAAGTGGTGAGTATCTGGGGAAAGAGGGGTAAACATGGGAATCCCGGTGATTAGGTGCTGGGTGTTCTCTGGTTCAGACTCCGAATGGCCTGCGGGAAGAAGCTCCTCCTCATTCTCTCTGTGTTTGCCTTCAGGGGAGCAAAGCGCTTTCCTGAACGCAGCAGAGAAAGAGTCCATTGTTGGGATGGCTGAGGTCTTCCACGATCTTCCTGGCTCTGGTACAGCACCGCTTGTTGTAGATGTGCTGCAGCACAGGGAGCTCAGTGCGGATGGTGCGCTCAGCTGACCGCACCACCTTCTGAAGGGCTCGCCTGTCCTGCATGGTGCTGTTTCCAAACCAGGAGGTGATGTTTCCCGTCAGGACACTCTCGATGGTGCAGGTGTAAAAGTTCCTGAGCACCTGAGATGGGAGTCTGAAGTCCCTTAAGCGCCTCAGATGGTATAGGCGCTGCCGGGCCTTCTTCACCAGGGTGTTGATGTGACAGGACCAAGACAGGTCCTGCGTGATGTGAACACCCAGGTACGGAAACTGTCCACTCTCTCCACTGGGGTCCCGTCGATCTTGATGGGATGGTAAGAGCGCACCTGCTTCGTGCTGAAGTCCACTATTAACTCCTTTGTTTTGCTGACGTTCAGGAGCAGATTGTTCTCCTGACACCATCTCTCCAGGTTGTTGATCTCCTGAAGGTAGGCCATCTCATCGTTGTTGGAGATCAGGCCCACCACGACAGTGTCGTCAGCAAATTTAATGATGGTGGTGGAGTTTGTAGTGGCCACACAGTCATGTGTGTACAGCGAGTACAGCAGGGGCTCAGAACACAACCCTGAGGGGCTCCAGTGCTGAGAGTGAGGGAGGATGAGGTGTGTTTTCCCATCCGTACGGCTTGTGGTCTGTCAGTTAGGAAGTTGGTGATCCAGTGACGCAGGGATGGGCTGAGTCCCAGGACCTCCAACTTTGAGGTGAGCGTGGAGGGAACTATGGTGTTGAACGCTGAACTATAGTCCACGAACAGCATTTTCACATAGTTCCCTTTCCTAAAATCCAGGTGGCTTGTGGTTGTGTGGAGGAGGTGTGTGATGGCATCCTCCGTGGGCCGGTTTTGGCGGTAGGCAAACTGAAGTGGGTCCAGTGTGTCCGGTAGTGATGCGGTGATGAAGTCTCTGACGAGTCTCTCTAAGCACTTCATCACTACAGACGTCAGAGCTACAGGGCGGTAATCATTTAGGCAAGATGGTTGAGGTTTCTTCGCACAGGAACAATGATGGACTCTTTGAAACATGAGGGGACTATAGACTGCTTCAGGAGAGATTAAATATCTCAGTGAACACCGGTGCTAGCTGGTCAGCACATGCTCTCAGAACCCGACCTGTGATGCCGTCAGGTCCTGCTGCCTTCCTGGTGTTCACTTTCCTGAATGCCCTCCTTACGTCGTGCTCGAAATGGTGAACGCGATTTCCTCTCCGGCTCTCTCGGCGTGCGTGCTGTTAATCATGCGCTAGCGGCGCTAAGCGTGATTAGCGTGATTAGCTGCAGCCTCAAACGAGCATAAAAGGTGTTTAGCTCGTCTGCCAGAGAAGCATCCGCGCTCTCCACTCTGGAGGTTGGCGTTTTATAGTCCGTGATGTTTCTCAGTCCCTGCCAAAGGCTCCTAGAGTCACTGTGTTGAAACTGTGACTCAAGTTTCCTCCGTAGCGCCTCTTTGCCTCCTTTACCGCTTTGCGCCGCGCCACTGACGCAGCCTTGTATTCAGACATATCCCGGTGACTATCCCGTGTTATAGGCTGCGGAGCGGGATCTCAGAGAGTCGCGGATAGTTTTGTCTACCCACGGCTTCTGGTTGGGGAAACGTCCTGATGACGGTTTTCTCTACCGTGTCATCCGCTAGTTTCCGATGAATCCCACCACCGCTTCCGTGAAACTCGTTGGCGTCCTCGGAGCTACACCTGAACATGGCCCAGTCTGCGCGTCATCCAAAGCGTCCTGCAGAGCGGCCACCGAATGGTCAGTCCAGCGTGACACCTCCTCTGTACCGGGCTTCCTGTTTCAGCCTCTGTTTGTAAACAGGCACGAGGAAAATGGCGGCATGGTCCGATTTACAAGCGGTGGGCATGATTTTGCCTTGTAGCTGTCTCTGAAGGGTGTGTAACAGTGATCCAGTGTCCTTTCGGCCCTGGTGGGGCAGGTGATGTGCTGGTGAAAGTTCGGCAGTGCGCGTTTGAGGTTTGCACTGTTAAAATCCCCAGCACAATGAGTGCGGCGTCCGGTGCTGTGACTGGTGTGTTGTGAGGTGGTCGTGTAAATCCCATATTGCAGCGTCCGTGTCCGCTTGAGGTGGAATATAAACGGCGCTGACTATGACCGAGCTGAATTCCCGTGGAAGGTAGAAAGGGCGACATTTGATGGTCAGAAGTTCCAGGTTTGGTGTGCAGGAGCGTGAAAGAGGAACAACGCTCGCGCTGTCGCACCAGCGGTTGTTCACCATCAGACACACTCCACCTCCCGTGTCTTCCCGACTCCATTGTTCTGTCCATGCGGTAAACAGAGAAAACTCGGCCGGTTGTATGGCGTGGTCGGTACCGCTGGGTTCAGCCATGTCTCGGTGAAGCAGAGGAGGTTGCAGTCCCGAATGTCTCTCTGGAACTTGATCCTTGCCCTGAGGTCATCGAGCTTGTTATCCAGAGACTGGACGTTGGCTAACAGGACACTAGGTAGGGGAGCGCGGTGTGAGCGTGCCCTCAACCTGTTCCTGACGCCGGCTCGTTTCCCTCGTGGACGCCGGTGTGGGTCGCGTCCTTTTGTCTTCGTCAGGATCTCGCTCGGCCAACATGGGTCCGGGTTTAAAAACGGCGAAAGTTGGGTGCATTGTACACCAATAGATATAAGAGTGGCTCGATCATATTTAGTGATAGCCATCTTATATAAAGAAAACCGCACAGACTATCCAAAAAACTAATAATTAACAGAAAAACAAAAAGTTTTGCCGGAGCGGTCGTGACGGCAGCCGAACTCAACGGCGCCATCTTGAATTAGTGTAGTGTAGTGCAGTATTGTGTAGTGAAGTGAACTGTGCTCGCACACTTGTTCATTAAATTACAAATAAAAACATCAACTATGATCTTGCATTACAGAATATATTTCAGAGACGTTCTATAATGTGATGCATGTTTAAACTTTACTGCATGACAGAACTTCACTGTACGCTCATAGTGCTCTTTATTCATGATGAAGTGATATAAAGCATGCTCCTCATACTCATGTTGAAGAGTTCAAGAGTGTTTTAGCCTAACAACACCTCATCAGACCGCAGTGTTGTTGTGCTGAAGCTCCTTTTCCACGCTGATTTGACTAGCGCCTGGCGAGCGGGGTGTCTCAGACTCAGACTCATCCATCTGTCAATTTAATGATTTCCATGTCTTTTGCTTCAGTCTAATGGGTTTCAGATCAAGGAGATCCATCAGTGTCATCGGGTTACGAGAGGCTTCACAGAAGGATTTAGGTGATTTACATTTAAGAACAAACGACTGGTCACCTGCTAGCACTATACAGACGGACTGATGAGGAATCCCGTCTATGTTCACCTTCCTCTCAGTCTCTCAAATGGTCCGACCAAAGAGAAAGAGCTCAGAGAAAAGTAGCTCAAAAATTTGAGGCGGATGCCGCTAAACGTGCTTCGTCTTTCAGCAATTCCTGAAATGTTGATGAACCTGATGAACCAAAGAGACGGGAGGACAGATGTTTCATCCCTCGCGCTGTCAAGTCAAGTCAAATGTGAAGACATCTAGGTTTTAAGACGTTACGTCTTGTTTTTATCCAATGAGATGGCTATTCTCGCACTTTTTGTGTTATATTCAAGTACTTGGTGTCCAGCAGGTGAGGTGATGCCCTGCTGAGGTTCATCCCTATCCCCTTGTTAGTGCAGACTTGAGCGAGCAGAGCGCGTGCGGGTCATTATTTAATCGTCACTTCTCAAAGGGTGTGATGTCATTTCCTCTTCATCTTCAGGTGGATGTTCCCATGACAACGGACGCAGCGTGTGTGGGACAACGTGTATGTTTATTTGCCACAGTTATGCTAACAGCAATAAAAAGACATTTATGACATTAAAACGGCGACATCGTGCTGCGTTTGTTGTCATGGGAACATCCCAGAGGAAATGACATCACTGCAGGGCAAATGCATTCCAAAAGACTAAATAATGACCCGGACGTGCTCCGCTCAATCAAGTGTACACTAACTAGGGGATAGGGATGATCACTATGATTCAGAAAAACAATAGCAGTGCTAGATTTGTGACATATTCATATTTTTGTTGCCAGTTATTTGGACAATAATGACTATATGTTGAGTTATTTTTTTAGAGGACAGTAAAATGTACTTCTATACAAGCTGCACATAGACTGCTCTAAAATTGCTCTGAAAATAAAGTTTCATTTGTGCAATATTGTGCCTTAAGATATACTAAAATTAAGATATTAAGATTATAATTTTACTAAAATTATAAAATGTAATTTTAAACTAAAATTAAGATATACTAAAAATATTGCTGCTAAAATGTGAGGAATGAACTCACCTTTACCGGAATTGCAATTTTCACACATAATTGAATTAAATATGACATTTTCACATCGAAACAACAGCCAGTCAGGTTTAATGTTATGAATCTGAAATGAACATCACAAACACCTGCAGATAAATCAAGAGCGTGTGGAGCCTGAACAGACACAGAACAATCTGTAGAAAATAACCCTTAATCGTGATTTCTAATCTTGAATCAGATCTCTTTAGTTTATATGAAAATGAACAATAATTCAGCAAAGTGAATCATAGTGCTGCCATCTAGTGCTCAGCATCACGAAGCACACGACTTCTGCATTAGATTTCTATTCATTTTGAATCACATTCTGCAAAAACGAATGCATGACTGGCTGCGGAACACGTAAAGCATGAAGAAATCATCTACATTGAGTAAACAGAGTCTTAAATTGTAAAAGATTTTATTGTTTGTTCAGTTGAGAAGCGCTGAGGGTCAGTCTGCAGAGGAGAAACATACAGCAAAGCCCTCTGCTCTTACCGTTTTTGAGTTATTAGTAAAACTGTAATTTGTTTTTAATGAATGGATTCTGCAGCTCCTTCAAAAGCAACGTGTAACATCACCGGTGTCTGATGTTAGCATGACCAACAGAAGAGTATAGTACTCTGTTTCCTGAACGCCTGCTTCATTCTCCATCAATGACTGAGTCGGCAGGGATTTTTGCATGATGTGAGAAGCAGGTGCCGGACCTCTCATCATTATACAAATGTGTTCTGACACGTGAAAATGAGGCTGAAAAAAGCCTTCATATACTAAAAAAAAACTCAACTTAACTTAACCACCTTCTGAAGACTACAGACTAGAAACATTCGGTTCAGTGTTTGATTGCTATTTAATGATATAAAATGTATTCATTGCTTGCTAGTGATTTTATATAAAACTGTTATGTTCACTATTACACATCATATCACCAATAACAGCAGAATTCACGTTTGTGATGAAGAAAGGCAAGCCTGATGATTATTTGCATGAGCTGCTTTCATAAAGTTTGCATGAGTTTGAGATCAACATAAACATACCCCACCGATAATAAGAGGAGCGTGTTTCTAAAGTTAGCAGCGGGTTGAAACGAGGTGACAGCCGGCGCTTTGCATGCGCTTAAAGAGGATATTAAAGCTCAGGAAGACCTGAGAGGAGAGAAGAAGAGGAGAAGATCACGCAGGTTTGTGTTGCTTTTTTTATTTGCAACTCATTTTAACCCCGTTGTGTTCAGAATGTACTACTTCTGTGTTTAGGGTCGACTGAAAAAAAAAAAAAAAAAAGGCATATGAATACTAAAAAAATCAGGAAAACTGACAAACCCCTACTGTAACTTGTCAAAAAAACACATTTAATGGATAAAGAAACAGTGAGTATTCTCACAAATAGCAAAGTATAAAAACAAAAAAATGATGATCATATGCACGTGAAAACTGCATGTTATATGCACGTCATAATTAGTCCATTACTCCATAAATAGTCCATTTTTGCCTGTCAGTACCCTTTGTTTTACTATTTATATACACATTTTCATGAGACTGAGACAGAATATTTCTTAGATGATTCAGAAGACGCTTTGAATTTAACATTTCAAGTTTTCATGCAGATCAGAAACTACTAGAAGACAGGATTTCTGTTCTTTGACTAAATCTGCTTGATGTTCATCAAACGGCGTCAAAGGGAATCTGTGGGACCCCAAAACAGCACTATTCTATTTTTAGAAACACGAGAAATGTTCACCTCAGTTTTAGGAACAAAGAAACCATCGAACCAGTATTTTAAGCAGTTTAACAACCAAACCGAAGCCAGTTGACCCGCAACACAACAAGACTTTTTATTAATAATCATAACAGGTTGTTGTTTCAGAATCCAGCGGCTCGTGAGAGAATGGAGAACAAGCTGTGTGCACTCCTCATCGTGATCGGTGGGTTCTTCACACGTTTACTGCATTTGACCCTTATTTGACAGATTTCTCGACCACTATCGGGTGTCTTTTCTAGGTTTTTCCGCCTCGCCGGTCCTTCAGCAGTCGATGAACATGTACTACTTCGTGTCGGAGTTAAAAACATTCACCGAAGCCCAGCTGTACTGCAGAGCGACGCACACGGACCTGGCCGTGATTGAAAACACGGACGATCTGGACACGCTTGGGACCGACCGGGTCACGTACTCGGGCGCCTGGATCGGCCTGACGGAAAGCGGCTTCCTTCACTGGCGCTGGGCTCTGGCAGACGCACGCCTTTATAAAGACGGAGAGACCAAGTACAGAAACTGGGCGCCATTCGAGCCGGACGATGGAGTGAATCAAAACTGCGTCATCATGACTTATAAAGGACTGTTTCAGAACACCAACTGCCTCGATCCCTTCAACTTCATTTGTTATGACGGTGAGAGACGGCCAGAACCGCCATCTTACCACGGCGCTGGGTTTGAGAACGTTTTACTGTTAACAACATATCTTCTTATTTATCGGATGAGCCTAAATGTGAAAAAAAAATCACACACAAAACCCTAATTTTTAAAAAAAAATTTATTGGACACAATTGTGACATGTTCGTATGTTTGTTGCCAGTAATTTGGACAATAATGACTATATGTTGAGTTATTTTTTAGAAGACAGTAAAAAGTCACATCAAAAAACTATTTTATCCAGTTGCTAAGGCAACATCTATGATTTCTGTTGAGAGTTGCAGTATATAAAAATGAACCAAAACTGATTTAAATTTGAATTCATACATATCCAAAATATTAACGAATCAGCTTGAATTAATAATTTTGTTTTTATTTTAATGTTAATTAAAGCTTTAGCCACTTTTAGTAAAGATTCTACATTTATGTATGAGTTAAAGGTCCCATACTGTTTTATTTTAGATGTTGAATATATACCTCACCTTTCAGATGTGACGGTACGGACCCTTTACACTGTATGATATAACTCTCTGTGTTTCTTGCTCTTCTATAGCGAGAGGGTCTGAGCATCGATACGTCTACATCAGCTTCCTCTACATATGGAGAGAAGCCCAGCGCTACTGCAGGCTGTATTACACCGATCTGGTGAGCGTCAGGAACCCAGACGAGAACAATCAGATTATGGACCTGATTCCCACGCTGGGCTTCGCGTACATCGGCCTCTTCATGGACGACTTCGACTGGTCCGACGGGAGCGCGTCGTCCTTCAGGAACTGGGATTTGCTTCAGCCAGATTTCCTCGGGGAATGCGTCGCGGTGATGGACAACAAATTCTGGAAAACGGAGCTCTGCGGAAAGCTGAAGCCCTTTTTCTGCTATGAGAGTAAGTGCTTCACGTGTGCTGAGCTGCTAGCGTACTAGTAGTACCATGTGTAAAAAAAGCATGGAAGACTTTCAGTAATGTTTGTTTCAGGTGCAGCCGGTATAAAGAGACAGATCCTGCGGCTGGAGGTCAAAGCCGCTCTGAATGTCAATGATCCAGGTACGCAGACGTCCATTTTAGCGAAGGTGAGTCACAAACCGGCTCGATTCTGTCGAATGATTGACCGAACGGTGGCGTATCAAACCGGCTGTGTTTTGGTCCTCAGATCCAGCAGAGACTACAGAAACTGGGAGTGACAAACATCACCAGGCTGGAGTGGAGAACGGAAACAAACGGATGACTTTTCAGAAGAGAGTAGAATGAGAAGCAGAATGATGCACTGATACTCAAAACCTGCCTTAGATGAAGCCTAACCCGAAACAACACACTACTAAACCACTACTCAACCACTACTAAACCACTACTCAACCACTACTCAACCACTACTCAACCACTACTAAACCACTACTCAACCACTACTCAACCACTACTAAACCACTACTCAACCACTACTAAACCACTACTAAACCACTACTAAACCACTACTCAACCACTACTCAACCACTACTCAACCACTACTCAAACCACTACTCAACCACTACTAAACCACTACTCAACTCTAACCACTACTCAACCACTACTCAACCACTACTCAACCACTACTAAACCACTACTAAACCACTACTCAACCACTACTCAACCACTACTAAACCACTACTAAACCACTACTCAACCACTACTCAACCACTACTCAACCACTACTCAACCACTACTAAACCACTACTCAACCACTACTCAACCACTACTCAACCACTACTAAACCACTACTCAACCACTACTAAACCACTACTCAACCACTACTCAACCACTACTAAACCACTACTCAACCACTACTCAACCACTACTCAACCACTACTAAACCACTACTAAACCACTACTCAACCACTACTCAACCACTACTAAACCACTACTAAACCACTACTCAACCACTACTCAACCACTACTCAACCACTACTCAACCACTACTCAACCACTACTAAACCACTTCTAAACCACTACTCAACCACTACTCAACCACTACTAAACCACTACTAAACCACCGGACAGCAGATTTACCCAGTAATACAAATGTGTTTTGATTTCTGATGATTCAGTGGTACGTGGTTAAGAACTGAAATAAACATATTTTTATTCACTGAGCTCCAGAAAGTATTGGTGCATCCATGTTTTCTTATATTTCTATATGTATATTTCAGCAAAAAAAAAATTATATTAAAACAATAAAGTACATAAGTCAAGTTCTTGTGTCTTTTTTTACCATCATAGATATAATATAGCTTTTACATTTTTTTTCAGATTTTACTTTAATTTTAGTTAAAGTGCAAGTAATTTTGTGTGTTTGCTATTATTATTATTATTATTATTATTATTATAAACATGCACGGTATTTAACTATCTATATATCAGTTAGGTATTTTATTACTTCTAGTTAAACAAAAATTAGAAATATGGATTTGGCAGCTATTATAAAATATAAAATTTTATTCCAGTTATTAATTATGCAGGACACATACAGGAAGTGTTCCTGACAGAGAGAAAATGAGACAAAAATGAGAAAAAAAGAACAGGTGGGACATTTATCCATGAAGAACTGATTGGTCTCTAAAAGATGGATGGTTTAAAACAAAAAGCCCCAATAAATTGGCATTGTTTTTTTTTTAATGCAGGCTGCGTTCCCTATCGTTGAGCGTTGAGTTCCCTGGAAGAGGAACCCATTTTATACTTGAGGAGTTGTCTGATGTTCTGCTCATCTCCTCCAGAGGGAGCCGCTCGGATCTTCTGCCGCTTGACCTGCACTATGTAAAGTAGATCTGTCTTGTTCCTGAGGATGTTCAGCTGGTTCTGGTGTATTTGAATACGTCTGGAGCTCAAGCGTTAAGGAAAGCAGATGTTCAGGAGTGGTGTGAATCTCCGCGTGCCTCATGACTGGGTCACGACCCAGAGCGCAACGAAAACACAGCCACCTTTCCAAAAACTGACGTTTGATCTGAACACATACATTACAGGCCACCTATGAGTGGATTAAACTTTTTGAATACAACTAAATACAAACACGTACGCAGGGTTAAGCTGTGCTTCTTCTTATTCTGAGAACAAAATCCAGTGAATGTGCGCTCATCTGTTTTCAACACAGCTCTTCTCAAGTCGCTTCAGGTCGTCTTCTCACTCATTAAACTATGAACGGTCCTTCACTGCAAAAAGAGCATTACTGAAACACTGATCAAATTGTACCTTCATGTGCTCTTTAAAAGCATTTTCAGAGGTTTCTCCTTACATTATTGGCTCAGAAGACGTATAACCCGCATACACCCACAGCTGCGTCCCTTAAAAACACTTTCTGATGTTTATTTAGCTCTTTTCAAACTGTTTTTTATAAATAGTTACTATCATATTACAAACGATGATGCAAAAAAACAAACAGAACAAATATAACCAACGAAATTACCATTGCTTTGCTTTTTCAATTTAAATCTATTTAATAGAAGAAATGAAGTAAGACATAATACATCAGTCGAATATTCAAATGTTTGTGCTCAAACACACTCTGCAGCAGTCAGGATGAGCCTGAATCCACGAATCGATAGTTTTTTATAGTAGTAACGGTTTGCAACAAATCATTTTAAAGCATTTAAGTAAGTTTCCCCAGTACTAGAGGTGTAACGATCGGCGGTTTTCTAAAGCGTTCGTCCCTATCCCCTTGATAGTAGAGTCTTGCAGGTCATTATTTAGTCTAAATTTCCAGGACACAGGCCAAGCACACGTCTACTAGCATTTGCGTACGACAATAACTTCCGAAAAGTCAGTAACGAATTACATTTTGCATGATCTGAAATAAAACTCTACCAATCTCAAATGCATTTACACAAATACAGCTGACCTGAAGAAACACATTTCTTATGTTTTCCAATGTCCGATCAAATGTAAATGTGTTCCTTAAATGCAAATCCATATATGTAAATGCATATAAAGTTAATTTATGTAAAGTTTATTTTAGAAGTTTTTTTTTTAAATAATGGATTTTCTGAATAAATGTATAAAAAAAAAATTAAATAAATATTGTAAATATTTCCACATGAAACATGAGCGCATGATGAAGCGCTAAATCACACCTGAAGGAGGAACTACAAAAAAAACAATAAAGGACACACTTTACATATCTGCCTTCTTAACCCAATGAACCCATGTAAAGAGCACAAGATCTGGAAGCTGAGAATCATTCTGATAACTCAGCATCACTGAACTCATCAGTTTAACAGGTTAGTGTTATTTCATTCATAAGGGGTGAACAGATATAACAGTAGTTCTGCAGTACTTTAACATCGTAATGTAGTAAACTCATGATGTTGGTATTTATGTATCATATGTATGTTTTGTTTATCTGCTGGTTTGATTTCTCTGTTGTTGTAGTAGTTAAACTTGCCGGTTCCGTTTTATATCAAGTGTCCCTAATATCTGTGGACTTATAGTAACTATATGTGTACGCAGCATGCAACCATAGTGTACAGAAACATTGGCACATAGTATCTACAGCTATAATGTTTGTGTAAATTGTAACAAATTTAACAACCCACTGAATAGTAATTTTACTGTAAGTACACTGGTATTATACCAACTCCAGATCCAGCTCCATCTCCAACTGTTCCAGTTACTCTCAAACATATTGCTGTTACCAAATCTATGTCCTGTTACACATTTGTATTTACACGCATCATTCTAAGAGTGGTTACGTGTGTATAGTTGCAGAAATGACAGCTGTAGATAAACATATACCGATGTGTACTTTACAATGTGGTTACATACTAAATACACATCCAGTTACTATGTAAGCACGCAGATATTAGGGACACTTCTGAAGTTGGACTGACGTGCGATTTTACAGCATTCGTTTCTTTACATTTTCATAATTTGGTTGCACAACAAAAAAATAAAAACAACAAACAGATGTTGTAGAAACTGAAAATATACACAGGTCCTTATACAAATGCGATTATTGAAAAACAAATAAATAATCTTGTCAATTTTCTTTACATGTATTTTTTCCAGAGACAAAAACCAAAGTGATGGACCAAATTTTGCTTCGTCTGCTCTTTCTTTCAGGTAAAACATTATTTGTAAAACAATGTACTAAAATTTAAAAAAAAATGACAGTAAAATATCTAACAATATTAAAAGAAATTGCATACTCTCGCTGCACAAAACAAAAAAATCTGTCCAGACATGGTCTGTGACAGAGCTGCCTCATGGCGCTTGACGGTGGCATCGTGCTGAGCCACCACCTAGTAGATCCTTGGTGGAGGTCTCTGCTGGGTCCGTAAAGTGGCTTGTTTATTCTGTCAGATCCAGGGCTTAAGCATGGGTCTCTACCACTGTTACACAGAGAAGTGTTAGACCTGAATGCGAGACACAAAACAAAAAGACAAAAAGATGTCCAAACAGGCAAAATAATCTCTCTCATGTCCTGTGACAAAGATTTGAAGAAAAAGAAATATTCAAGAGAACTTACGGACCTGTCTCCCAACGCAAACAGGTCCTAGGTGACAAGCCAGACAAAGAGCGGTCCACCTTAGGACCCGGCCGGGCTCAGCCCGAAACAGCGAAGTGGGGCCATCCTCCCGTGGGCCCACCACCTGCAGGAGGGACCGTAAGGGGCCGGTGCCTTGTGGTTTGGCGGCAGTCGAAGGCGAGGACCTCGGCAACCCAACCCCTGGATACAGAATCTAGTTTCAGGGACATGGAAAGTCACCTCTCTGGGGGGGGAAGGAGCCTGAGTTGTTGCGGGAGGTAGAGAGATACCGGCTAGAGATAGTCGGGCTCACTTCCACACACAGCTTGGGCTCTGGAACCCATCTCCTTGAAAGGGGCTGGACTCATCACTACTCTGGTGTTGCCTGCAGTGAGAGGCTTGCTCATAGCCCCCCAGCTTAGCCGCCATGTGTTGTAGTTTACCCCGGTGGACGAGAGGGTCGCCTCCCTGCAACGCCAGGTTGGGGGGAGGTCTCTCACTGTCATTTGTGCTTACGGGCGCCGAATGGCAGTGCAGAGTACCCGGCCTTCTTGGAGTCCCTGGGAGGGGTGCTGGAAAGTGCTCCAACCGGGGACTCTATTGTCCTGCTGGGGTACTTCAACGCTCATGTTGGTGATGCTAGTGACACCTGAAGGGGCAGGAACGCCCCCCCGATCTAAACCAGAGTGGTGTTCTGTCTATAACAAACTGTCCATAACGAACACCATGTTCAAGCATAAGGGTGTCCACCAGTACACGTGGCATCAGGACACCCTAGGGTCGACTTTGTGGTTATATCATCTGATCTCCGGCCGCATGTGTTGGACACTCGAGTGAAGAGAGGGGGCAGAGCTGTCAACTGATCACCACCTGGTGGTGAGTTGGATCCATTGGCAGGGAAGGAGGCTAGACAGACCTGGCAAGCCCAAACGTACCGTGAGGGTCTGTTGGGAACGTTTGGCAGAGACCCTGTCAGGAGATCTTTAACTCTCGCCTCCAGCAGAACTATGACCGGATCCCGAGGGAGGCTGGAGACATTGAGTCCGAGTGGACTATGTTCTCTACCTCTTTGGTCGACGCAGCTGTCCGGAGCTGTGGCCATAAAATCTCCAGTGCATGTCGTGGCGGCAACCCCCGAACCCGATGGTGGACACCGGAAGTAAGGGATGCCGTCAACCTGAAGAAGGAGTCCTATCAGGCCTGGTTGGCTTGTGGGACTCCTGAGGCAGCTGACAGGTACCGTGGGCCAAGCGGACCGCTGCCCGAGTGGTTGTGCAGGCAAAACCTGGGTCTGGGAGGAGTTCGGGAGGTCATGTAAAAGGACTATCGGACGGCCTCAAAGAGGTTCTGGCAAACCGTCCGACGCCTCAGAAAAGGGAAGCAGTGCCCTGCCAACACCTTATACAGTGCTGGTGCCTGCTAACCTCGACTGGGGATATTGTCGGGCGGTGGAAGGAATACTTTTGAGGATTTCCTCAATCCCGCCAACGCGTCTTCCATTGAGGGAGCAGAGGCAAGGGACCCGGGGGGGACTCGACCATCACCCTGGCTGAGGTCACTGAGGTTGTTGAGAAGCTCCTCGATGGCAAGGCACCCAGGGTGGATGAGATCCGCCCAGAGTACCTAAGGTCTCTGGATGTTGTGGGGTTGTCTTGACTAGTCAGGACTGGGACTAATAAACCTAATTTTAAATTTAAATGTGTGCACTTTGATTGTTGAAGAACAATATTAAAATGAATCCTTATTTAGTCTTATTAAATATAGTTTTAACTAAAATATAGTCTAAATATTTAAATCAGTATGTTCTCCATAATTTGACCAATGATTTATGAAAGAAATACTATAGTGACTGTAAATTCTTCTCAAGACTGTAAATTCATAGTCACCTGACAAGCTCTTCTCCAAAAACGAGCAACACTAAACAACACGAAACACTAAGTCTCAAAATAAAAACAAGATGCATGAGACAAATAAAGCCAGCTAATTTAACACTCTAAACTTTAAAAAGGAAAGATAATAAAACGACTGTGCTCTCTTGCAGGATTGCTGTCTTTAACTCTTTGTGTACAACCAGAGTATATACTGATCAGCAACTCTATAACATGGAGTGCTGCACAGAATTACTGCAGGACAAACCATTTTGACCTGGCCACGGTTCAGAGTAACGAAAACTGGACACGTCTGCAAGAAGCAGCAAGTGAACAGTCCTTTTCTGGCTATGCCTGGGTCGGACTGTACAACGACATCAACAGCTGGCACTGGTCCTACAATAACGAGAGTGTGGTGTTCAAGTCCTGGGCTGTAGGTCAGCCAGATAACTATGGACTAGGAGAGGAGTGTGTTCTGACATATAATAATGGAGAGTGGCGTGATTTCCCCTGCACCGACTTAACATATTTTGTGTGTTACATTGGTAAGAATCACATACAATCACTATTTATGATGCTCATTAATTCAGATTAAAGACGCTAATGCAATTATTTTGGGGGGTGAATATCTTATTATATCTTATTATAGATATTAAGATTAATATATTATAGATAAGTTTCATTTTATCGTTTATTGTTTGTTGTGTTTTGAAGGTGCGTAGGCATATATAAAATCCTTTATATATATATATATATATATATATATATATATATATATATATATATATATATATATATATATATATACTGATATCTCTGGGTTGAAAGCAGAATTGAACGAACTTTCCAATGACAAGAATTGCTTTGAAATGCTTTGTAAATGAATTTCAAAACACACTGGTCTATCATCAAGAAACTGGGCACTCTTGTGTACTCAAAATGTCAAGACAGTTCCACCTTGTGGTCAAAATTTATAATGAGATTTCAAATAATGCTAATGTAATTAGTTACATTCTTTGATAGATGCTGAGAACATCGATACCAGTTACGCAATATTAATGTATGTTGGAAACCTCCATTTTCAAACATTCTCAGACTGTTGGTCCAATTTTCAACAAATTAGACCAACCATCTTCTGCATCTTTTGCTGCTGCTCTAGTATAGCGTTCCTCCTCTGATGTCAGGTGGACGGCTTGAGCGAAATATCCTCAGCCATGCCCTTCTGTTAGTTTGCTATGAGTAAGAGATAAAAGGCGGAGTGCTAAATAAAAACCCCACCCTCTATTCAATACTTGGTG
>NC_056705.1:5120526-5132081 GCF_018831695.1 Puntigrus tetrazona
GCTGAATCAGCATGTGCCATAATCGTGGACTCACTCAAGGAGAATGACATGGGGAGTCCCACAAGGCTTATTTTTAGCACCGCTCTTGTTTAGCCTGTATAGACTCCCAGCAAGCAGCAACCTCCTGGTCTTTCTTGTGAAACCAACACGAATGACTAAAACAGCAATTTCATCAACTGGCCGCTAGAGGGTCTGAAAGGAAGTCACTCCCATAGTTGCAGTGCAAGTATTTGCTAGATTTAGTCCTATGCAGTTCTCATTTTCCTGTCCAGAGGCATGTCATTTAACTAGCAAATGTCTTTGCGCTCATGGCCTTACTGGCCTAAAAAAGAGGTGTGTTCAGGAGCCTCACGTTGCTATTTTGAGGAACCAAAAATAGACTGCACCATAGACCAAGTGGTCTAAATTCTGAAATCAATTGTGCAGTTTTTTGGGGGGTTTTTTGTTAAAGAGCGAGTTTTTGTAGAAAATGCTTTTATGCCACCCGCAGCTCCAGAAGAGATCAGATGTTCTTTAGGCATTAGTCATATTTAAATCCAGACCCAAAGCTCATCTGTTTATCTGTGCCTTTGTTTAATGTGCACTGAGCTACATCCAAACTGACTGCATTTATTTTATATATAAACTTTTTCTATTTTTACCTATTTCATTTTAAATCCATTTTTAAATCTTTTGAAAAGTTTTTAAAGCCTTTGTTTGTTGTTGATTTATTTCCCTTTAAATGTAAAGAACTTTGAATTACCTGTGTGTGTCTGAAATGTGTGTATATATGAAATGTATATATATATATATATATATATATATATATATATATATATATATATATATATATATATATATATATATATATATATATATATAATATATATATATATAAAAACTGGCCTTGTCTTGATCAAATCTTGAATTGTCCCTTTCGTTTTTATATCCTATAGTTTAGTTTAAATAAATATTCCGAAAAGAATGTAGTGTTACTATTTATCCTTTTTAGTATAACTTAAATTAAACTGCAGTTTAAAAAAGGCTTGAGATTTCAATTTCATTTTGTCTTCCTGCATATGAATCTTTTGAAGTAACTAATTTGATTCCTGACCTTACGCATATGATGGGATTTCCACGATTAGAAAAGCTTTTCAATTCCCAACCCTACTACTCATTATTTTATTCTTTAATGCAAAAAGACCTGTATGGTGACTGTGTGTGTCACGTACCAGGACTGTGGCTGTTTTTTCATGCCCCATGTGCTCTGTGTGTGCCCTTCTTTCTGTCTTCAGTTGATTGTCTTATTTTATTCAGTGTCGTGTGAATTAAGTCATTTCTTTTTCCCTATATAAGATCTATTAAAGACTATTTTAGTGATCCATCCTTGTTGTGTGGGTTATGTAAGATGCTTTTTGCAATTTACTAGGTTTAAAATGTTTGGATTTTTTTCAGCCCCCTGTCTAACAAACAAGTCCAACCGTTTCCTCAGTTGAGTGACTGCTGAAGGAAGCGGAGCACAGAATCAGATCATTCATCACAGGATTAGACAGGATATGCCGCTATTTTGGCTCAGTTCCAGTTGCACCGATTGTCATTCTTCTGAAAGTAACTCGTAGATTTATGCTGTTTGAATCACAAGCTGTTTCAGAAAATTCAGTGCAGTTTGGTGAACTGGTCTATCTATAAGAAGAACCTGTTTAAAAAACACAATTCATTTGTGAACCGGACATCACTGCAGATGTGTACCGCTCAGGGGTTACAGGTAATAATGCTGTAAATAATGCTCAGTTTATTGAACAGAACAATTGTTTAATTTCATATATCATCAGGAACCATGGGTATACATTTTGTATTGCATTATGACCAAGGAACATGGTGAAACATTGTACCTGATGAGGCCATGTCAATGACATTACACAGCAAACAGACTACATCAAATAACCCAGCCGACTGTGAAGAATTTCCATCCTGACCACACTGATTTCCATCCTGACCTTCACAAGGACACTTTATTTAAAGACAAAAGCAAATAATCTTCAATCGAGCCAAACCAGACGAGTTAGGGAAATGTCAACATGCATCCGAAACATGCTGCTAAAACTACATTATTCTACATTCTTACGTTACATCTGGGATTTGATTGAGCACAAATCTATAGCTACACACGTAAAGATGTACACTCTTAAATAGACCTTAACATTAAAAAAAAATTATTTAGCTCAGTCACTACAATATGGTGTGAATCTTCACTTACCTCATGATTTCATTACAACCCAGAGGGTAACAATTCCCAGAGGGAAAAAAAACAATAGTCATAATAAATAAATATTCTTTAATAAATAGTTACTATATAATAAATGGTACAGATCTAACGTTTCTCTCAGTTAATTAATATACAACCTAAGTATAAACTTATTTCACTTTTGGTGTGCAAAGGCTATCACAGTGTCATGTCCTGATAGAAAGGCAGACACAAGAAATTCCAAGTAATAGTATCTTTAATAATTCAAACTGAGGTATCGGCGAGTAGCCGTTGAAACAAACAAAGGCGGGTTCCAAAACCCGGAGAGAAACAAACTTAAGCCAAAAGTCTCAATAACTTTTCTTCAAAGGGTCAGTGAGTTCCAGGGTTCCTGAGGACGGCAGATAGAGAGACTAAGCAGACGGACTGGCAGGCAGGCAGAGCACGGGTCGGGATGCAACCTTGAGATCAGCCGTCAAGTGAATGTGAGCGCGTGTATATGAAGGGGAAGGGGTAAGTGGCTACAGATGTTGATGGTTAGTAATCGGGTGACTGGGATCTTAACTATGTGACTGGCTCGTCTGATGGTGGTTGTCTCCTGGCGCTCTGGACCGACGGTGAGGGCAGCCACAACCCCTCGGAGATGGGCGATCTGGGTGGTTCCAGTGGAATTCCTCTGTGAGAGAGGGATCCAATACCTTGTTTCTGTCAATCCAGGACCTCTCCTCAGGACCATAGTTCTCCCAATCAATTAGGTACTGGATCCAGCCGCCCCGACATCGGGAGTCGAGGATCTTTTAACCCGGTAGATGAACTCTGCATTCTCGACTTCAGGTGGAAGGGGGGGGTTCTGGGTGTTCTGTGGAAGGAGGGACGAGAGGGTCAGTGTAAGGTTTGAGTAAGAATACATGAAAAGAAGGAGAAATACGATAGTGACTTGGTAGGTTGAGCCGGTAGGTGACCTCATTGATCTGGTGATTGACTGTGAATGGGCCTATATACCGGGGACTCAGTTTCCTACAGGGCAGTCGGAGACGCATGTCCCTAGACCCAAACCTTATCCCCAGGTTGGTAAGTGGGTTGTCGGATCTCACGGGTGTTGGCGTGGTACTGATGTCTCGGACTGCCTGTTGGAGATGGACGTGAGCTGAGTCCCATACCCTCTCACTCTCTCTGAACCAGTAGTCTACCGCTGGGACTTCAGATTGCTTGCCAGACCAAGGGAACAAGGGAGGTTGGAAGCCTAGGATACATTGAAATAGGGTTAGGCCGGTGGTGCTTTTGCAGAGGGAATTTTGGGCATATTTGGCCCAGAGTAGATACTGGCTCCACTCACTCTGGTGTTGGTGGCAGTAGGCCTGGAGATACCAGCCGATTTCTTGAATTTTATGTTAGGCTTGACCATTCGTCTGTGGATGGTAGCCGGAGCATAAACTTACGGAAACGCCTAGGAGCTGGAAGAAGCTTCTCCACACTGACACAATGTCTTCCGGGAGTCCAAAGTGTCTGAATACATTGTGGAATAAGGTTTCTGCAGTTTCCATGGCGGTAGGTATTCCTCGTAGGGGAATGAGTTTGCATGCCTTGGAGAATCAATCTACCACCACTAGAATAGTGGTATACCCTTTGGAAGACGGAAGGTCTCTGGTGAAGTCGATACCTATGTGGGACCAAGGTTGACGTGGGATAGGTAAGGGGACAAGTTTTCATTCGCGTAGACTGTGTGGAGTGCACATGATAGCACATGTGCGACATCCCCTGACATATCGGCCCGACACCCGACATGTTGGGCCACCAGTAACGGTTTTGGAGGTGAGAGAGGTTCGGGGCTACCTGGGTGCCCTGAGCCCGGAGAGATGTGTACCGAGTCCAGCAGGGATAAACAAAGTGTTGATGGTACATACAACTTCCCTTCTGGACCTCCAGGCGGAGCAGGTTCGGCCTGCGTGGCTTCTCGAATTTGTTTGTCAAGGGACCACAGTATAGGCGCAACAAAGACCGAAGCGGGTAGAATGGTCTCAGGTTCCTCGGGGGTAGGATCGGGTTTGTGGAGACGAGAGAGAGCGTCGGCTTTCACGTTTTTACTACTGGGACGTTAAGTTATCTTGAACTGGAACCTGGTAAAGAATAGTGCCCATCTTGCCTGCCGTGAGTTCCCTCCCTCCAGCCAGTGGCGCCATTCTTCCAGGGCCAGCTTAATAGCTAGTAGTTTTCGATTACCTACGTCATAATTCTGCTCCGCCGGGGATAGTTTGCAGGAGAAGTAGGCACATGGATGGAGTACAGAGCGTTCACCCTTCCGTTGTGATAGTATAGCTCTTACCCCTAATCTTGCCGCATCCACCTCTACCGTGAACGCTAGGGTCCTGATGAAGTAATGTGGGTGTGGAGCAGAGGGTGAACTTCAACCTAGAGAAGGCCCTTCCAGCCTCCGAGCTCCACTCGATCGTCTTACGCCTGGGAAGTCCTAGGACATGCTGGAGGGACTATATTTCTTGGCTGGCCTGGGAGCACCTCATGTTGGAGGAAGTGTCTGGGGAGAGAGAAGTCTGGACTTTTGAAAACGGTTGATGGAGGTTTACTGCTAATCGAAGAAGCGGCTTTACTGACAAGATGTGAATGAATATATTGATGAATATATCGCCTATGCCTATTGTTCAGTGGACAATTTGACAGCTGAACTTCAGTGCATCCTTAATTTTCATGATTAATTTTATGCCATAAACCTTCAGTTTCAACCAAAATTATGTAAAAGGAAAGTATAAAATGCTATTACTTTTTTGTTTCTGTACTCTGTGCACATACCTGCTAGCATTTGCATAGTAAAATAACTACTGAAAAGTCAGTAAAGTTACATTTTGCATGACTTGAAAACAAACTCTACTAATCCTAAACATATAATACATTTACACAAATACAAATAACACCTAAACGAAAAAGAATATTGCATATCGAAACATCAATAAAAATGTGTCTCTAGCCAAACATTTATGGGATTTTATCCAGTGAACAATATAAGTGCAAGGACAGATCAAATGTAAATTTTTTAATGTAAGTGAACATATGTAAAGTTGATTTCAGATGTAGATTTTTCAAAAAGGATGATTAAAAACATCTGTAAATATTTCTGCATGAAGCACAGTGGGTGTCCTGAGATGAACCGCTAAATCACACCTGAAGGACGAGCTACAAAAAGAAACAATACAGGACACACTTTACATATCTGACTGTAAAATTCCCTTCTTAACCCAATGAACCCATTTAAAGAGCACAAGATCTGGAAGCTGAGAATCATTCTGATAACTCAGCATCACTGAACTCATCAGTTTAACAGGTTAGTGTTATTTCATTCATAAGGGGTGAACAGATATAACAGTAGTTCTGCAGTACTTTAACATCGTAATGTAGTAAACTCATGATGTTAGTATATATGTATCATATGTATGTTTTGTTCATCTGTTGTTAGACTTGCCATTTCACTGCATCATTATTGCATTATTTTTTAGCAAACAAAAAAACAGAACTTGTCCAAACTGAATACATTAATTTACTTCAGTTACAAATACATGTAACTTAAATAATCGTGTCAATTTTTTAGTTTTTTTTTCAGCAAAAAAAACCCAAACAAACTGATGGACCAAATTTTGCTTGATCTGCTCCTCTTTTCAGGTAAAACATTCAAAACGTGAAAATAACATAATAACAAAATATGTATAAACATTTAAAAAAACTGGAACAGATTTGCATACTCTCACAGTTTTAAATATAGGAGTATTAAAAAATAATATTAATGATTAAAAATCTAGGTAGGCACGAGTGAGACAAGAATTCAGCTCATCACAATCAATAAACACATCAATAATCAATGTATGTTTATGCAAACATCTACAGCAGAAAACTAAAGAAATATGACTTAAAAACAAGGTCCGACATTATTGGCTAAATGTTGAAGAACGTTATTAAAATCAATCCTTATTTAATCTCATCCAAACTATATTTAGATCAGTGCATTTTCCATAATTTGGTCAATGCTTTATGACAAAAATGCTATAATTAGTCAATTCTTTATCAAAATTAAAAAATGCATAGTCATTTTTCAAGCTCTTCTCCAAAAAAGGTAAACAAACTGTAAATGTCAGAATAAAAACAAAATGCATAGAACAAATAAAGCCAGTTAATTTAAAATCAAGGAAAGATAATAAAACGACTGTGCTCTCTTACAGGACTGCTGTCTTTAACTCTTTGTATACAACCAGATTATATTCTGATCACCAACTCTATAACATGGAGTGCTGCACAGAATTACTGCAGGACAAACCATATTGACCTGGCCACCGTTCAGAGTAACGAAAACTGGACACGTCTGCAAGAAGCAGCAAGACAACAATCCTTTTCTGGCTATGCCTGGGTCGGACTGTACAACGACATCAACAGCTGGCGCTGGTCCTACAACGAAGAGAGTCTGGTGTTCAAGTCCTGGGCTGTAGGTCAGCCTGATAACTACGGAGCAGGAGAGGAGTGTGTCGGGATATTATCTAACGGAGCCTGGTATGATTTCTACTGTACAGACTCAAGATATTTTGTGTGTTACGATGGTAAGAATCCCATACAATCACTCTTTTTTGATGCTCATTAATTCTGTGTACTCCACAAATGTATTCCACTGCAGTTACAAATGACCTAGTTAAAAGTACAGTAATCCAAGAGCCACAATATAACAGCAATGGAATCTAAATACTTATGTTGTTACATTTATTCTTTTTGAAGACAAAATAACATGAAAACGTTTACAGCAGGAAGCTTCATAATAAACTGTAGGGGGCTGTTACACATTCACCAGCGGGTGGCTCACCTTGACACGTGTACTGTATTAACAAAAGTGTGAAGAAATGTGTTGACAAGCACCAATTTAGCTTTAAATTCTTGCTTTTTTCCAAAAACTGGTGGTGAATGAAAATCAGGGATAAAATTGTGCAGTGTGAATGCAGCATTAGCATATTCAGACCAAACTTGGTGTGCATTACGGTGTGTTTACACCAAACATCAATGTAATTATTTGCGCAATTAGTTTACATACAAAGTCAATGCAAAGACGCGAATAGAGGTGAATTTGCACCTGGCGATGCACATGATGTTTGGCACAAGCTCAAGGTATTTGCCTCATTCGCTTCTTCCGTGCAAGTTAAAAATTGCAACTCGAGTTGAAAATTGACATGTCTGGTTAAATCAGAAAATGGAAGAGAGCCATCTGTTATGATATAGGTGTGGAGCGTAGAAACTTAGTTGTAGTGGTAGTTGCATTTTACTAACATTGCTAAAGAGATGCTGCTATCAATAATAAAAATGTATAGTAATATACACTCACAGGCCACTTTGTTAGGTCCACCTTACTAGTGCCGGGTTGAACCCCTTTGCCTTCAGAACTGCCTTAATCCTTCGTGGCATGGATTCAACAAGGTACTGGAAACATTCCTCAGAGATTTTGGTCCATATTGACATGATAGCATCACGCTGTTGCTGCAGATCCATGATGTGAATCTCTCCGCCCACCACATCCTAAAGATTGAGATCTGGTGACTGTGGAGGCCGTTTGAGTACAGTGAACTCACTGTCATGTTCAAGAAACTTTATTCACACTTTATGACATGTGTGTTATCCTGCTGGAAGTAGCCATCAGAAGATGGGTACACTCTGGTCATAAAGAATGGATGTGGTCAGCAACAATACTCAGGTAGGCTGTGGCATTGACACAATACTCAACTAGTTCTATTGGGCCCAAAGTGTGCCAAGAAAATATCCCCACACCATTACACCACCACCACCAGCCTGAACCGTTGATACAAGGCAGGATGGATCCATGCTTTCATGTAGTTGACACCATCCAAACCATCCGAATGTCGCAGCAGAAATTGAGACTCATCAGACCAGGCAACGTTATTCCAATCTTCTATTGTTAAATTTTTGGTGAGCCTGTGTGAATTGTATCCTCAGTTTCCTGTTCTTAGCTGACAGGAGTGACCCGGTGTGGTCTTCTGCTGCTGTGGCCAATGTACCCCTCAATGTTGGACGTGTTGTGCGTTCAGAGATGCTCCTCTTTCTACATCGGGTTGTAACGAGTGGTTATTGGAGTTACTGTTGTCTTTCTATCAGCTCGAACCAATCTGGCCGTTCTCCTCTGACCTCTGGCATCAACAAGGCATTTGCGCCACAGAATTGCCGCCACTGGATAGTTTCTCTTTTCCTGACCATTCTCTGTAAACCCTAGAGATGGTTGTGCGTGAAAATCCCAGTAGATCAGCAGTTTCTGAAATACTTAGACCAGCCTGTCTGGCACCAACAACCATGCCACGTTTAAATCACCTTTCATTCCCGCTCTGATGCTCTCGGTTTGAACTGCAGCAGATCGCCTTGACCATGTCTACATGCCTAAATGCACTGAGTTGCTGCCATGTGTTAGGCTGATTAGAAGAACAGAACATTGGACAGGTGTACCTAATAAAGTGACCGGTAAGTGTAGGTGTATACAGTAGTAGAACACATTAATGCTTGAGCAATAGCCTAAACTAATAGACTCATCCTCCTCTGGATGGTGCTGTGATCCCAGACTTTCACAGCAGGTATGAAACAATGATTTTAGTTATCTCCACCATTGTTGAACTATGCTTTTATTTGAGTGTGCTTTTATTTGAGTATTTGGCGTAAACACACTACTACAATAAGCATGACCTGAAGATACTTGCACAGTTCTGTCAAAGCACTACCCAGTAGATTTTTCTTCATACATTTTTTTGCAAAAACAATTTGCCGAAAAATCTCAATACTGACATATTTCGTTAGATTCTCCACGACATCCAAAGTTGAATGATATTGACATAAAGCATTTAAAATACTGTCAAATAATGCTTTGTAAAATTAATTTCACAAACCCACTGGTGTATCATCAAAAAACTGGGTATGTGTCTTCAGTACTAAAATATTTCAAGAAAGTGCCACCTTGTAGTAAAAACTGTAATTTCAAAGATTAGTCCTGTGTCTATTATCATGATTCAAGTCTTGATCTATCTCACTGCGGCTCTTATCAGTTCTATCATGCACTTCGATCTGATAAAAAACACAATATAGTTTTATTTAAAAGGTTTAACAAGCTCACACTCCGTTGAGAAAATTCATTTGGCTTGCCATGCCTGCAACATCTTAACCCTGTTTTGCAATTTTCACAGGAAGTGCAAACGCAACAGATAAAGTGGTTTTGAGCAACTCAAAAACAGATATGGACTGATGCTCAAAGTACTGCAGATCTCATTATACAGACCTGGCTACCATTAGGAGTCAAGCCGACCAAGACGAGATAACCAGCTTGCTAGGTTTTTTCTCCGCTGGCGTCTGGATCGGTCTGTACAGAGACACTTGGACGTGGTCAGACGGGTCTAATGTCACTTCCTCAACACAAAGCGCTACTCAGGGATTTACTCGGTGGAATGAAGACTGTGTTACTGCTGATTTAACTGCATTTGATGACAGATTGTGCTCGACACCTCTACTTCTACTGTAAAACTGGTAGGTCTGACCTGAGCCAATCTGTACGTTCATTTGTTTATTTGTTGACAAATTAGGAAAATGTCAATAATAACTGTGTTTTCACAAACTACGATTTATGAATTCTTGTTAAGCCAAAGTTCCATTTTATTTTATCCCAAATAATTGTTTGTCCCCAATAAAATAAAAGTAACATTTTGGAATCAAAAAGTGCATATAATTACTTAATTGCATACAGGTATTTAGCAAAAAATCGACAAAAAATCGAATCCATAATTTATATGTTCACAAAAGTAAGATGTAAAATACAGTAAAATATTCAATATGCCCTTTTCCCACAGTGAGGAGGAACAGGAAGGTGATCCGAGTGCAGGTGAAAGCTGCTGAGAACATGGATGAAGCTAAACTGAAGACGCTCGTCTTAAACAAGGTTTGTTTGATTTATAATAAAATTAGGTGTCAGATTTCAGACTTGTTTTTAAAGTTTTTCCCATTTCTTCTATTTGTGTAAGTTTTTAAAAAGTAAAAGATGTTAATTCTGAGCTGAAAACGCCTCACGCTTCAGCTTGCTCAGGATTGGTTCCCAGAGTAATGGAAGGTGTTTGTGTGTTTAGTTACAGCAGACGCTGAGAGATGAGGACGTCACAGTGATGTGGAGGACACAACCCAACGGGAAAGTCTTCCAGGAGATCAACACTGTGCAGAAACGTAGAGAAGCCAACACTACTGCTGTTTGTTCTGAAATCGATATATTTCAAATTAATATGTCATTGATATCTCAAATTAATGCAATTAATTGTTAGTTACAAATATCTGAATTATCGCTTTATATTAGAAATGTATAGTAATTTCTCAAAAAAGCGTTACTCATATTAATTTAGTCGACAAATATTCATGCCTACATATGAGCTAATGCAATCATAGACAGACTGTAATTTTACTGCCACATTTGCCGCCTAAATTGGGACTTTTGAGGAGAATATAAAATGCAGTTTAAAAAATGCATGAAACTAAAAGAATCCATTAAACCTATTTGAGCACACACACACAATATTTACAATACAATTTTATAGCTAAAACTGTAAAACCACACCAGATTTCTGTCCCTACATTTGCATGCTTGCTCAAGTGATACTAATCCATCCTTTTATATGAGATCATTTTAATAAGATAGAAACTTTCATTTATGTAATAATGATGCACACAACCTTAATACATTATATTATATATAAACTTAAAACATTGAATTAGCCCCAGACTAATACTGTAATATTTACAATGACCCTACTGTGTATCTGTGCTTACTGTTCAAATATGGTAGAAAGCTGGAAATACTGACATATTTTGGGCATCCAGTTAAGACTAAAAACATTTGTAATGTATTTAATACTTATTTTTACTGCATCTTCTTGGGTATACCTGGACTATCTGATGGGTAACTGCTTGCTTTAGGATTTGTATAGAAAACTATTGTATGTCTACACCAAGAGCAGCTCTTGTTCTTTCAGGTCTGTTTTTAACAGCAAGCCATTAAAAGCGTTTTATAAACCTAATTTTTAATATATTTATTCATGAATTACGGCTGTTATAAAAAATAAAAGTGGAGATGTTATACCATAACATTTAGTGCTATTATAACAGTACAGAGACAGAGCACTGAATCTATCTCACTTACAGTCATGATGATGCGGCATTCATTTGATTTAACTTTTTATCAGAGACAGTAGA
Source organism: Puntigrus tetrazona (assembly GCF_018831695.1). Lineage (NCBI taxonomy): Eukaryota > Metazoa > Chordata > Actinopteri > Cypriniformes > Cyprinidae > Puntigrus > Puntigrus tetrazona. The sequence continues at coordinate 5,132,015 of NC_056705.1, forward strand.
TCTGTGCCAGAGTCAAAAACATCCCTCCAAAACCTGTGCCTGAGCTCTGGGTTACTGGTAATAGTGC